>NW_010408624.1:0-54516 GCF_000710305.1 Buceros rhinoceros silvestris | reverse complement strand
TGCACTAGTGTCGACGTTTTCAGTCTGCTGTGCTTCTCTTGTTGACACAGACAGGAGAAGCTCAGTATATATCTCCCCACCATGTGGTGTCTTGTTTTCTGCTTTGACAGCATAGGTTATTTCTCTTTGGAAGGATTTCAACATCTCCTTAATCTTTCTCAGTTCCCATATTGACATAAGAATGAATAGAAGACCTTGTTTGGGTGGACTTTATTACTAACATTTAATTTTTCTTCCTGATTGGTCGGATGTTAATTTGATAAATGTATTTTAATTTGTAATTTCTATAAAATATGGGCTGCAGCTTTTTGTTCTTTTTCATTTGTTTGTGGTTTGGGGTGGGGTGCTGTATTTTTGTTTGGTAGGTGTTTTTGCTTTCTTGTAAACCTGACGTTTGAAAACACAGAACTTGCAACATGACACTTCAGTGGAAAAATAGTCAGGCTTGTTTTCTCTCTGACTCTGTTCTCACAGTTCAAACTGCCTGGCTTGTAACAGCAATAGTGTGGCCAGCAGGATGAGGGAAGTGCTTGTCCGCTGGTACTCAGCACTGGTGAGGCCACACCTTGAGTACTGTGTCCAGTTCTGGGCTTCAAGAAGGTTGTTGAGGTGCTGGAATGTGTGCAGAGAAGGGCAACAAAGCTGGTGAAGAGTCTGGAGAGCAAGTCTTACGAAGAGCAGCTGAGGGACCTGGGGTTGTTTAGCCTGGAGAAAAGGAGGCTGAGGGGAGACCTTATCACTCTCTGCAACTACCTGAAAGGAGGTTGTAGAGAGGTGGGGGTTGGTCTCTTCTCCCGTGTGACAAGTGACAAGATGAGAGGAAATGGCCTTAAGTTGCACCAGGGTAGATCTAGGTTAGTTATCAGGAAGAACTTCTTCACAGAGAGGGCTGTGAAGCATTGGAACAGGCTGCCCAGGGCAGTGGTGGAGTCCCTGTCCCTGGAGGTGTTTAACAGACGTGTGGATGTGGTGCTGAGGGACATGGTTTAGGAACCCTGGCAGTGTAGGGTGAACGGTAGGACTTGATGATATTAAAGGTCTCTTCCAACCAAATGATTCTGTGAAAACTTTATCCTTTTCAGGTAACCTGGAGTAGAACTTTGAAATTCAGCAGGCTGGTTAGGGGAATAAAACAGTAGAACAACTAAAATTGATCCTTAATGTGTTAATACATTCTAATTTTGTGTCCAACAAAAGTGAATCTACAGTAAAGAAATACTCTTAAGTATTTTGTTGCTGAACAATGTTCCCTGTGTATTTTCATCTCTCTCTTCTATATCAATTCTGTGTACATAACTTTAAAAAACGAGTCTGCTGGCAATGCTGATGGATAAAATAGCCAGTTCTAATTTTGCATAATTCTGTCTTCCATCCCCTGATTTTAACAGCCGTTCTATCCAAGCTTAATCATATATATCCAGTGTCCAAGTTTGAATAGAATGTCAGTCCCCGTTCTTTGGCTTAGAAGAAAAAGCTAGTTTCTGGGTGTCTAGCATCTTTCATCTGGTCTCTAAATGAACTCTCTAATGAAAACTTCCTTCTAGCCCAGGTTTCTAAACTGTTTAGTGTTCTAATCTGGAGGAGGTAAGTTTAAAACAGGAAGTCATAGACCATCAGTCTAGGTAGCAGATAAATAGGCAAATGTCTTCCAGGCTGCTCAAGGCATTTGAAAAATAACCCATGAAATTTAGTTACAGTGACTTGGTATTTTTGTGATTCCTTTTCATGGATTAGCATTATCATTTAATAGAAAAAACCTAAGAAATAGAACACTATATGTAGTCTTGATGATATCTTAGACCAAAGTGGTGAATTTTTTACTGTTCAGAATTACTTACAAAAGAATTGTTTGAGAATTGTCCGTTGTGGCATGACAGTATTTTCTAAGTATATAAGTTATTGATATTCTGTCTGTCTTTCTCTTCACAGTATTTAAACTCACTCATAGAATGCAAAACAGTTTGGATCTACATCACCTTCACTCACTGTAGAATTTAATGCATTGCATTACATCTGTGCAGCCGTAGAACATCTTGAGAGGAGAAGCAGCTTGGTATGGACACCACTGTTTTGATTCCCAGGAGGAATCAAATCTGAAATGGCAATCCCTAAAATCACTTAACTTACCCATTACTGAAGGTTAGAAGCTGATCCAGGTTACTAAAGACCAGTTATACTGGTTAAATGTGGTAGATCCCATGCTGCTACCAGGCTACAGACAAATTCTGTGAAGACAAATGTCTCATCTCTTTGTTCTATTAGAAAATTTTCTTCATTAAAATAATAAATAGTTGATGGGTCTATGTAATGTTTCCCATTTTCTCTCCACTGCCAGACCACTAAGAAAGTACAACAGCAAATTATTTCTTCCCCTCTTTACTCTTGTTTACATTGGACAAATATAAAATTAGTACCTTGGCTGGTTGCTGGTTTTGCTTACCAGTATATGCTCTTTGTTTGCACACCTATATAAACAATCTTCTTTCTTTCCTTTTCTGCTCCTTCCCCCCCTTTAAAGTGTTAGTGCTGAAATGATGCTTTAAAGCTGGCTATACATTTGGACAGAAGAGTATGGGAGTTCTCTCAAGTATTGACTTAAGCTTGCAGTTAGGAAAGTTACTGCTGCTCTCACCTGGACAGGTTTTTAGTAGCATATCCTTCCACTCCTGCTCGATTAAGGACGGTAATATCTTTCAGAATTTCCCTTACCCCACTGTCAGTCACCATAGCATACTCCATTCACCGTGAACTTCAGCACTAAGTTATTTAGCTGTTGTGCACCTGGACACTCTGATTGTTTTACATGATTCATGCTCAATACTGGTGCAAAAGTGAAGCAACTTTATTCCATCAGTATCTCGCTCTACTAGTAAGTAGAGTACTACCAGTAGTGTAGTTCTAGCAGTCTTGAATTCACAACATTTACTCAGGTTCTGAGCTTTGTGCAGCTGCAACAATATTACTTGCAAGACGCTGAAGAGCTAGCAGTCTGGATCTGGAATGGCTATGTAGTCCTTGCAGAAGTCTGAAGTAACAGACATGTTGTCATTTGGTCAGTCAATCCAGAAGGAGAAGCGTAGCTTGCTTTTTTAGCTTTCTTTCCAATAAATAGGTTAAACCCAGGGCTAAACCAAAAAGTGGGATGTTACCCACTAGACTTTTTTAGGGGGGGGGTGTTCTTTTTTTTTTGTTTTTGTTTTTTTTCTTTTGTGGCACTTAAAATACACCGAGCAAATCTAAAGGGCTGCCATGGCTAATGAGAGCAGAGGAAAAAATTTATCTTAGATGTCAGTAAAGCTTATCTTGATTCGTTGTTTGCAGATGAATGTTTTACAGCTGAGCAGTTAGGATTATCATTTTGCCTCCTACATTCTTTCTAATTAGTAGATCCTTTTTAAAAGGATGATGTTATGATTCATAAGGTATTTTTTCTTACTGTTAGAAATAACTTGGAAGCATCTGTGTAACTCCCAGGGTATAGATATTACTTACCTGGTAGCAGGAAGAAAATATGCTGTTTCTTTGTGTGAGAACTGAGATATATTAAGCTTGGCTTTTGTTGGCCTTGGAAGTGCAAGATTACGGATATATAAAAAGAAGTTGTATGCAGATGTAAATATCGGACTCAAGAACAATGAGGTGACAAACCAGGACATCAGGTTATATTAGCACATGTTGTTAGAGTATAAAATATTCTAGATTACTAGAATGAATGTATAGGCTACATTTCAGATGTTGTGAATCAGAAAGGCTGAGAAGTGTGGGATCATATTTAAGAGGTTTATAGAGGTTTAAAGAGTGCTTATGATCCACTGTTTGTTTTTTCTTTTTTCTTTCTGTCTTACGTGCTTTGGACAAAATGCCAAATTCGATGGATCTAAAAGTCTCTCTGCTTTAAAATAATATGCGATATTTACCTCCAGTTTCTGTTCACCGCTGTGCTTGGCCACTATTGGCATTAATGGAGATTAAAAGATTAATTTATGTCAGAAGAAATCACCTACCACTCCATCAAAACAGGAGAAGCTAGTGTATTCAGTCTAATTTGAGACGACATCTTACTCTGAAAGCTGTGTTACTTTCCTGGGCAGAATCAGTGTTTCACAAAGGTGGATCACTGATCTGTGCCTTGAGAGTAGTCTTAATGTTGCGTGATCGGTACAAGCTAAGTTGAGTGTGGGATATATACCACTTACACCACAACAGTTACCAGACTTTGGTAACTAATGCTGCTTCTGAAGGTCATAAACTTCCCAGATTCAGGTGCAAAGACCTTTGTTTACTTTCAAAAAAGGTGGACGTCCATGGAAATCCTTCTGTCCAGGTGGGGCAAGGAGACTTGTAGATTTTAAGGCTCAAATTTAAGTTGGGAAGGACATTATCCTTGAAAGATAAATAGAGAAATTGATGTTCAGATTTAAGTTCAGGTTCAAATATTTCAAAGCTATAATTCAATTAATAAATCCAATGAAGATACTACTTTCTATGAATGTTCTTTCAGATCACTTAGTCATCTCTTTTAGCTGATAATTTAAATACTGGCATTATCGAGAGAACATTCCATTCATGTGATACGGGAATTCATTAAGTTGTAAGAGGGAATTATCTTACAGGATTACAATCACAGAAATACTGCTTCTGTAATCTTGTACTTAATAACTTGAGCTGGACAGAAACCTTTTATCTGTTTGGTTCTTTTTAGCAGCAGTTTCCTTTTTTTTATTCAAAAGAGCTCCTAAACATGGCTGTCAGCACAGCACTGATGCACATGAAAGGGGGGGTAACAACCCCTTGGCAGGGAGGTGAGAGGGATGAAAAAGGAGAGGAAGAACATGTTCATCCTGTCGACCTTTATGTCAGCTGTTAGATTACAGCAGTAGTGGAAAGCCTTGGGCTAATGAAAGTCTAGGAACTGTAACTCTCTGATAATGATGATTTTAACTAAACAAATAAGCTCGGTAAGGAGAGACAGCTTACGGAAGTGTGAAGTGCCACCATCAGTTGGAACTTTATCAATCTAAATATTTTGGTTTTGAAATACCTAAGCTTCCTGAGTTAGAAGCCTGGAGTTCACTTAGTCCTTAGTTACGGTTGTGGTGGTTCTGGCAGGTCATCCCGGACACAGCTGTTCCTTGTTGTGAGCAGTTTCCATGATGATTTTAGTGGAGGAAAAGATTTCCCTTCATGCTTTCAGTGCTGTGTTGCAGTAATGAACGACACTTAATATATTATTTTTAGGCATAATTCTTTCTCCTAACAATTTATTGTTTTGGTCGCTGGATCTGGCTATTATGTGAGAGTCACCTGAGCCTTGACAGCCTAGAGGAAACTTTCAGACTGGAGAAACTTGTAACTTACTCTTTCGCCTTTTCCTTGGAAAAAACCCAGTCCCTTTCTAGGTAGTTGAATTCTGGTCCCACAAGTGCCAGGTAAAGAACTTGACCTTCCTATGGTCACTTCCATCATTCTGAAGTGTTGCTTTCTATGGTTGAGTAGTTTGGAGGGTGGTGGAGAAGGTGACTTTTGCAAAGTGCTCTCTAAATAGTCAGATACAAGCTGATTTTCATTATTGACAGTAGCTGATCAAAACAGATGGAAGAAATGTGTGCAGTTCACAGAGAAAACATTTGGATATAGTTATACCAGACCTGGGCAGCTGGGATGTTGCTAAAAGATTGCCCTTAAATGTATAACTCCTAGATTGCCAGACCACATTCACCCTGAGGGCAGCTGCTTTTGTGCAGCCAGGCAGTCTGAGACACTGACGAGTTCAAACCATTGCTCTTGTCTGGCTCCATCCTGACCTTCACCTTCAGTCTTCTTCAGCTGTGCTCTGCAGAAGTCACGTTGACATGCTGCTTTCAGGTTTTGGTCAGCTAATGGCCTGCTGTGTTTCGTGCTACGTGATTTTCTTTAGTTTGCGTGGTTCTGGTTAGGATATATTGAAATAGGGGAGTTAAACAGCAGAGATCATCCAGATGAATGTACTTGGTGTGTTTGAAAGTAATGTTATTTGGCCAGCCAAAAGTGGGGTTGGTTCTGTTCTTAGAGATGGTTATGAAAGGAATTAATTTGAGATGATATGTGCAGATACTCTTTGTCTCATGAAATCCCTAAAGCCATAAATAGTTGGAGACTTATGAAATATACTAGAGAAGTATCACCGTATACTTACTATATTTATTTATTGCTCCATAACTCTTTTGAAAGCATCTGCTGATTCTTGTAATTTTCTTAAATGTCCATCAATTTTTGTGAAACAACATCTTCAGGAGTTTTCTTGGAACGTAATGAACAGTAAAACTGTATCAGACTAAAATCTGTTTAGCCTAGTACTTTGATAGCAGTGATCTCCTTAATTTATGGTTTGGCAAGTAAAATCACTAAGTTCCAGTGCTTTTGGGGAGGGGGGGTTACACATCCCAAAGGGAAGGTTTAAAGCATTTAAACAGGTTAAAGCATTGTTGTCTGAAGGAGGTCAAACAGCTGGCTTTAATACAGTTCCTACCTGCAGCTAGGTTGCTTAAACTGAAGGTAACATTTAATAACACAAGCATAAGATGTGTTACTATGGGCAAACGCTACTAACTCAGGATTGAGACTTTCTGTCACTTGTTCAAGAGTGGCGAGTTCAAAGTAATGTTGCAAGAATCATCCAATTTCTACTATATTCAGAAACAGTTATATTTTTTTCTGTGTGGTAAATCCCAGCTCTCAGCATTGATGATGGAGTTTTGCAGTGATGCTACTTGTACTCTAGTAGATTTGGGAGAGGTTTAGGGAAGCCTTGTGTCAAGGGTGCTCATGGGCTGCAAACTGCAGAACCTGGTTACCTGCAAGCTGTAAGTGGAAACTTTTAGCACTGCCAGTAGAAACCTTTAGCTGGAAGAAGTACGTATTCCCACACACTAGCCTACACTAGAGGATTTTCTCCACCTCAGTTTCCTGCTGCTAGAGCCACGTTATCTTCAGGTTTAGCATAACAAACATTATCTCTGCCAGAGAGATAACCTGTTACAATAGCAGCCTTTCACTGACAGAAAGACTCAAAAGAACATTAGGTTAAAAAAAAAAAAAAGGTTGTGACTGGAAAGAGCTATCATGCTGATAGATTTGATATTTTTTTTCTCCAGTCTTTTGAAACTTTTTAAAGAAATAGTTGAATGGGTTTTGTATGAAGGAAATAACTGCCAGTCTTTGCCATAATTATGGGTAGGTGTTTTTCAAAACTTCTTATGAAATCTGAGATGATGGATGAAAAAGATCTGACATTTTAAACAGACAAACAGAAATAAAATCCACCAAAAAAACCTCCACAAAACGAAAATGCTCCCAAAGAACCTAAACCACTTCTACTTACTACACAAGTGACTGTGGTAATTTTTAACAAGCCTGGAATTTGAAAATTAGTGCTTAACATGACAACTAAGATAGCATCCAACATGAAGAGCCATACTGCGGGTTGGACGGAAGATTAAATGAAGTTTTCATGAGCTTGAGTCCTATTTGCATGTGTAGAGATGCGTTGGTATTTAACGGTTATTTGAACCAGGTAATAGTTCTGGCATAGTGCTGAAAACTTCAATTGCTAGTTAACTTGAAACATGATTTTTATCTTTGTAAAGCTATTGAGCAAATCCTTCTGAAAAACTGTGGACGCACAGAGGGCACGGAATACCGACACCAGGAGATTTGTTAAACGCAAATTGTTCTCAAACAGCTTTTCTTCTGTCATGAAGAGACTGGCTCAGTGGATGGGGGAGAGCAGCAATATCTTTTTCCTTGACTTCAAGGCCTTCAACCCTGTCTCCTCTATCTCAACAGCACAGCAAAGCTGGGGAAATATAAACTAGATGGGGGGCAGCAAGGTAGTCATTTAAGTGAGCACCAAGGTCCATGCTATTTCACATTAACAGCCTGGGTGACAGGGTGAAATGCTAAGAGACCCCTAAGAAATTAATGATGGGTTTTTTAAGGGAAAAGGTAACTTTATTGTATTTCTGAAGTTAATTTAAAAATAGATGTATTATCTTTAAATACTTGACCTGAAATTGCTGTTTATCTGGAGCATTTTTCCCATAGTTAGGTAACTTGCCAGTAAGAGGTTTAGAACTTGTGAACACATGCTCAAAATATTAGTAAGCTTTTTTCTTTGTACTGTTCTTTACAATTTAATCAGATTTTATATATGTATATGGAGTCTAATAATAATCATTGGTATGAAGGGTTAGAAAACTCCTGTAACAAAGTAATTTAAAGCTGGTCTGCTGTAAGTCAAAAGGAACATTATTAATTTTAAGTGGAAATTAAAAAGGTGATTTATCTTCAAAATCTTCTTTTGAAGCTATATTCTGCCTTTGTCACCTCCATTTTTAAGAGTGATGAGAGAAACTGGAAAGTAGTCTTAATTCCTAGCTATAATTAGAAACACAGTCTTAAGGCTTCGTTCACTATTCTTTGTCAGGAAACGCAGAATTTATATTCATCTCTTCCCCAATTAGTGTTTTTTGCATTTGGTTTTTGTCAATTTAAACTGTTTTTTCAGTAAGTGTTTTGAAGTAACTTGGGAAGGGGAATAATACTGTGCTGTAGAGCATCTTCCCTGCTTCAGACCACTTACCCACTTACAACAACGCATCTCTGTGATGCTTTTTACAAGGATATGCTCATTCTTCTTTGTTCAGCACCTTTCTCTTCTCCTTAGAGCTCTTTAGTTTTGTATTGGGATTTTAACTGTTTAGTGCTTTTGGTTCTTAAGTGGTAAGTGCAGAGGAAGTTCACAAAACACAAAATAGTGAAGGAGGAAAAAAACATTCTTTGTATTTACAATCGGTGTTTCCAAACTTCTGTTGAACTTCTAGTGGCACCAGCAGATCTGAGTGTAAATAGTATGCGTAGGCATATAGAACAGTTATGTTGCGACAGAGGTGATCTTGTTAATGAGCTGATCGTCATTAAGCTTTTAACCTGTATTCAGTGACACGGCTCCGGTTTATGCAGTGGGAACCATAAATATCTGGGTTTTTAAATAAGGTTGTTCATGTGATAGATGGAACTTCTTATCATAGCTAATTGCATTTCAGAAGGTAGTTGGTAAGTGCTGTGTTAATGAGTATACAATTAGAAAGTAAATGCTTGCATTTACGAATCAGTCGCTGTAAAGTTAAGATGTGCAGATAAATCCCTGCATCGCACTGAAGTACATTTGATACGGCTCATAGAGAATGCAATGAACCTTTTATGAACGTGTGTTAAAAGAAATCATTCAAACTAAATGATAGTATCCCTAGAGAGCAATTAGTTTCTTCCACAAATAGACTGGTTCTCGTGCTGATTGATGATAGTATCTCGGTAGCTTATGGGTACTGGGTATGGTGGGCTAAAGATGTACTTTTCTCTTGTGCATGATAAAACGCCTAAAGCGCTGTCACCTGAGTTCATGGGCTGCAAGACCCTGATGGAGCTTGTGATTATAAGAACCAAAATTTAAAAAACTAGCCTGACAGGAGCTACAGTGCTTCCTGCCAAATGTTATTTCTTTATTTTTTATGTCCATAAGCAAGTAATACTTCTATAATCACTGGTCTAAAGCACTCACTCAAGGGCTGTTTCCCTTGTGCTATTTCTGCACCTTTGGGCCCCAGTACCATTATGTATGATTATACAGGTCACTAACTGGATTTTCTGAGGACAGAGAGGCGTTTTAATTACAAAAGTTTGTATTTTGCTACAGCAAAGACAATAAAATGTAGAATTTGCAGAGCAAATTGGATTACCAAGCTCTGTAGCTATTGATTGATTTGGAAATCTGCGTATTCCTTCTTCTGGATAGACAAATTCAGGTAATAGTAAAAAAAAAAAAAAAGCTATATTAGAAATGACCTTGCTAAGCCACTTGTTTGAGAAACTGAAAATAAGTTAGCAGTATGTTTCTGTGCTTTTGTATATAGCTAAATTATACTGAAGAAACTCACTGAATCAAGTTTGATTTGTTTAGCTTCAAGCTGAAGTTGGCCTAAAGGTACTAGAAGTTAATATTAACCTAATACTTTATATTAAGCTCAGTATAAATGCATATTTTCCCCATGTCATCTGGCAATATTTACTTCACTTAGTGAGTCTGCAAATACTGTTGGAGAGTGAAAAGCTGTGTACTTGTCCTTAATAGAGTCTTCAGAACAGTCTGTTTAATGACAAAAAATGTAAACTCTTCTATTTTCATGTGTATTTGAAAGAGAAGCACATCATTTTGGTTGGAAGAGACCTTTAAGATCATCAAGTCCAACCGTTAACACTGCCGAGTCTCTTCTAAATCATGTCTCGGCACCACATCTACCTCCAGGGTATTTAAATATCTGAGGTCTCAACTGTTAGAATCTGTACTGCAGAGCTGTAGGAAGATATGTATGCACTCCAAAAATGCAGTGTTCACTGTGTAGCTTAGCAAAAGCAACAACACAAGCATGCAACTCGTTCTACTTACAGTGAAGACTGTAGCCATGCAAAATTTGAGATCAGAGGCCCTTGAACATCTTAGGAATAATGCAAGTGCTTTCCTATTAAAACCAACTCAGATCATCAGCTGACCAGTAACTGTACTATTTTGTGGTGTTTACCTCATCTTGCAAGTGCTACAAAATCTCTCTCCTGAGAAGTATGTGAGTCTAGTTGGAGCCCTTAGCTAGCGGTGTTCCCTTGGGATCAGTACTGGGTCCAGTCTTGTTCAAGTATTCATCAGTGACCTGGAAGAAGGGCTGGAGCGCACCTCAGCAACTTTGATGATACAAACTGGAGATAGTGGCTGATGCACTGAAAGGCCATGCTGCCTTTCAGCAAGACTTGAATAGGCTGGAGAGTTGAGTGGAGAGGATCAAACTGAAGTTCAACGAAGGCAACTGTAAGGCCCTGCACCTGGGGAGGAATAACCCCATGCAGCAGTACAGGTTAGGGGTTGACCTGCTGGAAAGCAGCTCTGCAGAGAAGGACATGGGAGTCCTGGCAGACAAGTTAACCATGAGCCAGCAATGTGCCCTTGTGTCCAAGAAGGCCAGTGGTATCCTGGGATGCATTAAGAGGAGTGAGGCCAGCTGGTCAAGGGAGGTTCTCCTCCCCCTCTACTCCACCCTAATGGGGCCACATCTGGAGTATTGTATCAAGTTCTGTGCTCCTCAGTTCAGAGAGACAAGGAGAGTCCAGCTACAAAGATGATGAGGTGACTGGAGCATCCCTCTCATATGAAGAAAGGCTGAGAGACCTGGGTCTTTTTAACCTGGAGAAGACTGAGAGGAGATCAATGCTTATAAACATTTAAAGGGCAGGTGCCAGGAGGATGGGGCCAGACTCTTTTCAGTGGCGCCCGGTGACAGGACAAGAGGCAATGGGCACACACTGGAGCACAGGAAGTTCTATCTCAACATGAGAAAGAAATTGTTTGCTTTGAGGGTGGCAGAGGACTGGAATGGGCTGCCCAAAAAGATTGTGGAGTCTCATTCTCTGGAGATATTCAAAACCCACCTGGATGCAATTCAGTACAACCTGCTCAAGGTGAACCTGCTTTAGCAGGGGGGTTGGACTAGATGGTCTCTGGAGGTTCCTTCCAACCTCTAATATTCTGTGATTCGTGGAGGAGCTTGTAGATAAGAAGTTCTGAAATTTCTCAGACTCTTTGGGGGAGGTGGGGAGGAGGGTGTGAAACAGAAAAAAAAAAAAAAAACCCTAAACAAAACAAGGTGGTTAACAGCAGTTGTCGTGTCTTTGGTAAAAACTAAGCAAACATGGAAAACAGTATTTCCAGACTCTAGGAAGATGATGTTGATTGTCATGTTTTGGCTTAAGTTTGTATGTAAGTAGGTACAGTTCAGGCAGTTTTGTTGTTCAGTCATGGAACAAACTTCTCTGGAGATCTTGAATTGTAGGAATTATCCTGTGAAGAACAGCTTAGAAATTTTGCGGGTTATAGGTGATTTGTTCATAGATTGTCCAATACATCCAGTACAAGGGTTGCTATTCTTGCAGTGATACTAATGCAAGGACAAGGCATAGTCAGTCGTATGGGAAACTGCCTACGCATGCTCTAGAAATGCACTGGTGAAATTCAATAGACTACTGACTCGTGGGTTTCTGTGGTGCTCGTAGATGAGAGTTGATTTTTTTTTTTATTATTATTTCACTGATTTTTTTTTTATTACTTCACTGACAGTCTGTTGGAAAAGATTCTCCAAAAGTAGTTCTCCAAAGCAATGTCAGAATAACAGCTTCTGCAAGTCACTGCCTATAGAAAAATACAGCAGATCTTACATGGGGAGAATACGGTACTATATTAGCTAGAAAGAAAAACAATTGTTATCATTGTGCCAAACTCCCAAGCTCGTTCTTCTCTGCTGAAAACAATGTGAAGAAACAGATATCAATCTTTGACCACAAATCCTGATATTTTCAGGAATATAGAAAACACAGAATATTTTCATGCTGCAGTTTCCTACTGACAGACAGAAGGTCAGCCATCTGCGTCAACTGCTGCTCCCCAACACGTGTGAGGACTTCAGCAGACGCTTAGTTTTATAAAGCTCTCCATGTACCCTGCTTCCCTTGAATGCAGCAGAACGTTTGTGATCCTGTAAAGCAACAACAGGGTTAATCTGCTGTTGAGAGCTTTTAAAACTCTTCTAGTAGAAAACTAACACTGGTTTATACAAGAGGTTAAAGCCTTTAGATCACACCACCAAAAAACCCCAAAACTGTTTCCAGTGTGATGTTGCCCAGTACATGTATTTATTGGAAAAGTTACCTGAGCAGAAGCCAAAATAACCTCCTAAGAACTGGCTTTAAATGAGTGGTGTATGAACAAAACAACAATGGACTGAAAAAATCTTAGTGTATGCTGTTTCACTTCAAAGTTGTTCAGTTTTATTATCGTACTCCTCAGTGTCTGAAGAGAGACCACTTGAAAATATAGTTTCATTTCTTTTCTCTGCAGATTCCAACTCACGGTATTCTCAGGTATTTGTCTTCAGCATTGATGCCATTTGTTCTTTTCCTTTTCTAAACAAAGCCTCTTTATTCTATGCCACAACAGGAAAAAAAACCCAAACCCTTAGCTGTTCCACATCCTATTCATCCATTATTTTTAATTACTGATGTGAAAAGTGTAACAATATTGGTATATAGGAGGCCAGGGTGCCCTTTGCTTGGTATTTCTCATTTTGACTCATCGTCTGAGTCATCGTGTGTAGGTTCTTGGGTTCCTCCCCCACCTCCATATTTTGACACTAGTTATGTTTTAGTTTAATAAAATTTTAGGGCAGTTTTTAATCTCCAAGAGTTCCTGCACCTGCAGCTTGCACTGTTGTTCCACCGGCTACTCGGGACAACCTTCAGTTTCACTCTGTCTGTTTGATGTTTCTAAGGAAGGAGTGTTATCTGTAAAATGAGCCTGGTCTTTTGTTCTTTTTCCTTATGAACCTAATAGCAAAATAACCCTTCAAATCTATGTTTGGGGTTTGTTTTTTAAGCTGGAAATATTTTTGAAGTAGACACACTTTCCAGATTAAGGATAAAAGCATGAGGTTTGTGTTTATTTTTACGTGTCTTTGTGTGTCTGTAAGAACAGCAGACTTTGTTGTAACAGCAGATTTACTGTAGTGCTCAGGTCAGCTTCATGTCTTGAACTAGTTCTGTACCTTTACCAGCCTTTTGCATTTCAAAATGTTATGTATTTGGTTTCAGTGCTGTCAGAAAAGGGTCTGTGTGATACAAAATTTGGAGCAGCTTAGAAAACTGGCAGTGACCATGTGCCTAGTGGTTAATACCCCGTCTCTACTGGCTTTCTGGCTCTTACGCTGCCTTTATATATGTGTCCAGTCAACAAATGCTAGGTAACAAATTCCCTGAAAGGTGCATTAAGTTTTAAAGCTTGTGGAAGACACCAAGAGACTACTGTGTTGTGAAAAGCTGAAATTTTTTACTAGTCCTTTTGCTGAAAAGGTGAAAGGATATGACAAAATGACGGGGTTTTTGTCCTACATGTATTTTAATACATACCAATTCATACTGATAACATGTAATTTTCTCTGAAGAGTTTTCAGTTTGTACCATAGTTCATATTATAAACATTCATCAGCAGTATATCCCAGAAAGAGGATAATCCCTTCTGTTGAGAAGCAGCATAGAAAGGGGTACTGGAAGGAGTGAGAGTTAAAAAGGGATAAATGTAGACGAGAAATGCAGTTCTCTTGAAAACCTGAAGAAAGTACTTGTTTCAAGTAGTTTCAAGGAAGTTCAAACTCAAACCAGGAAGTTTTAGCTCAAACCAGGACACTACTACATTGTGGTCCAGAGCAGAAACGGAAAAGCTGCTGAGTCGGTTTGGATGGTAAAGCTAAAGGCTTAGAAGGTACCAAGCCTTAAGGTTTAAATAAAGTACGTTGTCATATGAAACATGGCCTGTGCTCCACACGGAGAAGGGTCAATGGTAGGGAGATCAGAGCAGCATAAAGTAACTGTAGTAATAGTGTTTTGGATGCACTTAAATTAAAATATTATAATAATTATAATATGGAAAAAATGGTGGATTCGTACAGATCTGTGCTGCAGAGCCCATCATTTATTCTCTAGAAAATAGCGTAACTTCCAAATAAAGTTTATCTATATTAACATGAGTGTTGTGAAGAAGCGGTGTGCACTTGTGAACAGCCTCATTTATTGAGTGGAATAGCTTCATGAAATGATACATGAGCATAAGGCTTAAAAATACGATGTAGCTAAGTTACGTCTACTGCTTCCTTATATTATCCAAGTATTACTTTACAATATGGTTTATAATTTACTAATAATATGGTTTGAGCGAGAAAATAATAGCTTATTCAAAATGTAACTAGATAAACCAGCAGGTAACGCATCAGCTCTAGAACATTATAAATGAAAATAATTGTATTTAATACAAAGCATATACATACACTTGGGTGTTCTAATGGTTTCTTTCCGTCTTGCAGGGAACAGCATACTGCATTCAGCAGCAGACAGTGTGACAAGTGCAGTACAGAAGGCAAGTCAGGCTTTGAATGAGCGTGGTGAAAGGCTAGGTCGGGCAGAAGAAAAGACAGAGGAGCTGAAAAACAGCGCTCAGCAGTTTGCAGAGACTGCACACAAGGTAAGATTTTGGTGGGGCAAGGCTTGACCGTGGGTCAGAGCCACGCATTCCTGTATTGCCAGGGAAGGCAGCTCCAGAAAGAATTGTGGTCAGTCGCTGTTTACAGACAGCTGGCTGTTTTCCTTGATGCTGTTCCTCACATGGCAGTGTTCTGGTTTGCCGCTGCTTCTGCCATTTGCTGCATTGCCACTTGCAACTACTTATCTTCACCTTCCTGAAGCACATTTCAAACCCATCTTCCCACTGCTGTTTGGAACTATTCCTCATGCAATGGGCAGCAGTATGGTGAAATTGTTGTTAATCCCCTTCGCTGTGCCTGTTTCTGCAGAGCTGCCTTTTTACGTCTGGAGATGTTATTTATAAGGATTTTCCAGAACTGTTCAGTCTCAGGAATGTATGGACATTGTATGTTCTTGGTGGACAGTATTGATAAGTACTACGCCTGTTGCTTCTGCACGTGCATAATGGTGCTAGGCTTACATCTCAGTGACAGAAGTTCTAGGCGTCCTCAGCATTCGATTTGGTGGCTGTGTTAACACGTACCATAGCAAAAAGTTTTCTGCACGTGAGCAACCATTTTAGCACTTAGGTTTGGTAGCTTTGCTGCTTAGGACACGTGTTAGGCTTATGCCAAACAGTGCCTGGCTGCTGCATTACTACTACGAATCCTGGATGGATATCTCACAGTTCTATACAATCTTCAGTCTTAACGCAGTCTTCAAAATGTTACAAAACAACTTATTTTAATTTTTACCATGATAATCCTCTGCTTTGTGGTTAATTTTGATCAGCTTGGGTCAGCTTAGTGGAATGAGCATGGTATGAGCCTGCTCTTGGACTCTGCCGATAGCACTACCTTCTTTTCTCCCCACCCCCAATGATGATACCTGTGGGAACTCAGAAAACCAACTGTACAGGGCAGCTACCTCTGCTCCTAGGACGGGGGGGAACAGGTTTGCTGCTTTGGAGTAAAGCATAGCGTGATGCTTGGAAAAATGAAAAATGCCTCTGGTTGTTGGGCTACTATGAATCTTGATTAAGATTTGAGTAGGTTTCATTAATGTGTGTTGCCCTTTCACCTTCCACATGTGCAGAACAGCAGTTCGACAGATGAAGACATGCTGTGAACAGGAACAAACAGTTCTATTGGGAAAATCTTATTAAAAAAAAAAATCAGGATTATTGCATGCAGTATTGTAATAAAAATGCCATCCTTGATAGGCTGTGCCGTGTTTACAAGTAATTTACAAAATCCTGATATAATAATTTAAAACAGAAATTGAGGGGAAGCACAGCAGGAGTGGTGGAGAAGCTAAAACATCCACAATGCCAATATTCTTATCAAATAAAAAATATAGGGCAATTCTCAATCAGGACTTTGTAGCTAGTCATTTGAGTTTATATGTCTCTATGGCAGAAAGCGAGAACAGTTTCTGCAGTAAATGTTGAAGTGATGCAGAATCGAAAAGGATAGTCTCTGTTTGGGCTGTGTGATGGCCTGAGATGTATGAAACCTTCCTGCCAGTCCAGTTCTACAGATCACCAGTCTTCCCCAGATCAGCGTGAGGGACCATGTGCTCTTGAAGCTATGCCGGTTACCAGCTGCCTGAATCAGGAGTGTGACAGTCTTTCAGTGGATGGCTGGTGGTTAAGGATTTGTACTTAATGCTTGGGGTTTTAACGAGAAAGTAGCATCTTTGTGTTTGAAGAAAACAAAACATGGTTTAGTTCTTAGAAGACTGTAAATGAAGACTTGTCTTAATGATTGTAAGGCTAACTTAGTAAAAACGGGTTTATAACATTTTTCTTCAAATTTTTCTGTATTGGTGCTCCAGGTCTTGAATTGTATCTTAGAGGTGCAGTAGTCCTGCAGTGCCTCTACTATTATCTCACAGAAACGTATAGGGCAGCCACCCAGTAATGTATTATGTTAGCGAGACTGTTGGTTTATCGTGGTGTGCTGTGGTTTGCAAGAGTTTTGGTGGGATTTTGGTGGAGAATTTGGGAGTAAGTATAATATTGTTTACTGTTAATATTCCTCTGGTTAAATCTTAGAGGGGCAGCTGCTACTCACACCTTAGATGTTGTTTGTACATAAAAGAAAACACTTTACTCCAATGAAACCAGAAAAGCAAAGACCAGCTGAGTGCTGCTTCAATGGCAAAATCGTACCTTTGTGGCAAACCAGTGACAGTGAAGAGAAAGGCACCAGCTTGAACTTACTGGTATTTGTGAACACTTTGTGCAGCAAAGCAGAGTTCCCATTTTAGTTGCTTTAGAGTTGCCTTCAGCAAAACAGAAAAAGTCCTCTGAAATATTGTCAGCCCATAATTAATTTCACCGCTGTAGTATCATGGCTTGATACAAATTTCTTACAGCTTAATTTGTATGTCTGGACATTACTTCAGCTGTATGTCAGGTTGCTTGAAGCATTTCACTGGTAGCAGATGAGGAAATTTTAACTGCCCCTACCAATTCTGGTTTCTAGGTAACTTCCTAGAGCATTGACTCCTTTCAGCTTTGTATAGCGTGCTATTATCTACAGATATCAAATTTTTACTTATACAGAGCTAAGTTTTTTTGCTTTGTTTGCCAAAGTCGTTTGGTGTACACTTTTTGTACAGGATTCAACTCACTTTAGCTCTTTCTTCTCCCTCTCATTCCCAATTTTAAGTCCATTTCTGAATTATTTGGAACGGAAATAATCAGTAATCACAGAGGAAAAGCAATCAATCCTTGATTCTTTGTCATTATGTAGTGGCACAGCTGCTGAAGAGGTGTTTTAAATTACTTGTCCGTCATTTCTGATTGTATTTAACAACTCAAATCATGTCCATTTTTTTAAGTGTGTCTTTGTTTCTAGCTCCTCGCTCTAGACTTCTTTACAGATAGCAAAATAATGGAACATTAGGAAACACAGCTTTGAAAGCAGATAAATCCTGCCTCCTCAGCATAGCAAAGGGAGGCTTTGCCTTCCTGTCACGGCAGAGGGAACAACTCTGCATATCTGTGTGCAAAGGAGTCATGGACTTCAGGCATCTTTTGGAGAACTCGCTTGACAAGCGTTTCTGATCCAGACTAGCCACATTAGCTTGATACAGCTGTCGCTACATGTGTTCTCTCTTTAATTCACTTTTTCTTTATTTTTCAGCTTGCCATGAAGCACAAATGCTGAGATAGTGCCCAAAGTTGAAATCTTCCCGAGAGAAACTGGAAAGGCTACGTTCAGCAGTTCTTACAGGAGATCCAGACTTCTGTGTGCTTTTTTTTCTTCCAGTTCAGTGGAGACGCATCCTTTCAGTTTCTGTGCAGGAAAAAGTGTTGCATCTCTACCTTTTTTGACTTACTTTTGTTCCTCTTTTGTAATATTGCTACACAGTCCTGCAGTACTTTCTACCTGTATTTCGGTTGTTACAGGAGTGAAAGCAAACAGGTGAACTGGACCAAATGACAAGCTGATCAGGATTAAAATAGTAATATTCTTCCCCATTTGTACAGAAAATTATTTAACTGATTGTGGACGTATGTGTGGAAATAAAATCCAAAGAAGGGGTCTACTTGTCTTTGTTTTGTGTGGCATCAGCAGGATATGAGTGTTGGAATTAAACGCTTGGGGTTGTAACTATAGTAGAGAATAGACAGCTTTGTCCTGGGGAACAGCAAAACGTGTTTCTTGTGCCCAGTGTAGAAAGTTTTGCATGTGCCGTCACCAGCATTCAGAAGCGCGTGTCTGAATTTCGTAGAGAAATCTGTTACCAGTGCTGTGTTTGGAATATTTCTGTTCTCCCTTCTGGATTGATTATTTGAATACTGAAATGAAACCTACAGAATGTATGCTTGATGTTCCAAACTTGAGGGGGAAAAGTAATTTTTACATCTATAGACACACAGCTGTGCCTCGAACACAATCTGAAATTCAGCAATCTGTTAGAAAAAACATTTCATTTTCTGTTTACCTGTGATTCTATGGCTAAAGGTCTATGTAAACAAGAATGCAAAGACCTGGGAAAATGAGAATGCACCATTTTCCAACTCATCTGTTTTCCATAAATTCTACAGTAAGAATTTTTGGGAACACCAGAATGTGATGAGAATGACTTTTGTGTTAGCTAGTTAGCGTGTCTTGGTACATTAGAATCGTAACTTCTACTTTGGGTCTCAGATTTCAGTATTTATTATCACTGAAAGAGTGACTTCATTCTGCATTCACTATATGCAATATGTGCACTGTATTCTTGTACAGAAATAAGTAGGTTACTCTTTTCCTTCACAGCTGTTTTCTTAGCAATTTTTAATATCTAATATGCTTCTAGAGTGAAGGAAAAGGGGGGAAAAAAAAAAAGATGCTGCACTTTTGTTGTTGTTGTAACCGGTAAGCTAGAAACAGAAAATCTGGCAGAAGTTTCAGCCTTCATCTTCTGAAGATGTCTGCTCTTCATTTCTGTCCTCCTCTTACCGGAGAGCCAGAAAGCTGGCATTATATGAATGTACTGTAGTTTTCATTTTCAATGCAGAATAAGATTTTTGCATTATTAATGACACTTTAAACAGTCTCAAATCCTCAGAGCAGTGCTTGGAAGAGAGTTAAAAGCTTCTGTAGTAATTGAGAGTATTGTAGTTACTGCAAGCTGAAGTAACTGAAAATCTCTTGGAAATACCCATTTTGTAAAAAGATGCTTGATTTAGGAAAACATTCGTGTTTAAACTAGGGACGCTGTTGAGTTAACTGATTGCATTCAAACTTTACATCTGTTTCTTTTCCTGTAATAATTTAAACTGTCTTGTGTAAAGCTTTTTATTTAATTTCACAGTGGGAATTAAGAGAAAGAGTAAATTTGTCATCCATGTAGTACTACACAATCATTTAGATCTATTTAGCATCAGCTCTGACAGCTACTACATACAGCACCATCAACTGAAAAGGAATTTGGCCACATCTCTTGTAAGTCAGAACAGGCTTATTAACGACACGAGTTCTGAACACTCCGTTGAGCTACATACAATTACCGCTTGCCCTGGGAGCCCAGAAGCTGTCTGAGCTCTACTGTAATGACTGTGGGTATTTCTGCAAATCACCCTGTCCCTCATTAGAAATTAAACTTCTGCTAGAAACAAAATGTGAGGCTGTTTTTTAAAAATAGCTACAGCATTAGAAATCAGCCAGGGAGTACATTGTGGACACACACAGCTATCTTCTGTCGTCACGTTTTCCACTCTTAATTTTTAAACTATATTCTGCTGCTAACCTCATGAGTCTTTCTCTGAAGAGAAAGAGGGAATAGGTTTTGAAGTGCTGCCACCTAGCTGGTCTTCTAAGCTTGTCAATAATTCAGAAGAAATGTCTAAGCCCCAGATGAGATAAACCTGAGAAGAATTAGCTGTCTGAATTCAAATGAAAAGGTGTTGGTTTTCAGGTGTTTACATGAATATCAGCTAGACAGGGCAAGGTCACAGGCACACTGCTAAGTTCCAGACCTGTTGTGAGTTGAACTGTTCTTGAACCCTACTTCAGTCTCACTGACAGTTTTTCAACTTTTTTTATCTATATCCTCCAGTTAAATGTGTTGTGTTCTGTGTCATAACTCAGGACTTTTATCCAGCCATCAAAAGCCATTTACTATGGGAATTCTGAGTAACCTGGTGTTATTGAATGATGGAAAAGCAGTTTGTCTCTGTGTTTACTTTGTTCTTGCTGTTTATTAAACTACAAGATTTGGTAGTTTTTAGAGAAAACAAAAATCCGAGGTGTATAAACATCTGTCTGAAGGTAAATCTTACAGCATTGCAGTTTCCTTCTGGAACTTCGCTTGTAGTGTATACAGCCTAGTATTACTCGATAGTCATGTACATAACATACACTGTAATTCAGGTTAATGTTTCATATGAAAGAATGTATTTGTAAATTGTAACGACATCCATAGTTTCTTTATCTTTTTAAAGTTCTGCAAAGAACAAAAATAATGTATTGTTAGACTTGACTACTGTACTGCAAACTCTGTCTTAAAAGGCTACTTTTGTGTCTAGCAAAAGTTGTGCATTATGTGAAATATTAACAAAAATGTGCTCTCTAAAAAGTGATCTTAAAGGTAGGTAGGTTTTGCTATGATATGCCGGAATTGTAATACTTGCTGGTATCTATTGTAACCAATTCCTTGAAAGTTCTCAAAAATGTAGAAATTATTTTGTGCCATTCTAGGGGGGAGAAAAAAAAAAGTGGGACCTGCTCTCTTGAGTCATTACTGGAAACCCTGATTTTGTCATTAAATACTTTAACTGTGATCAAAAGCAAACTGTCCTTGGATTATTTGACTTATTCAAAATATAAATGATTTATTTGTAAATGGCATTTTTATGTTTCACTCTAGCAGCATTATATTTCACTCTAGCAAAACTGAATAAGAATTCGTTTTTGCTGTAATGATGAAAACTTCTCTAGAAAGAATGCTGTAATTAAAAAGGAGGTGATGGGGACTAGGTGGATGGATTCATGCCCAAGCAGATTCCAGTCAACAGTTAACACAGATTTCTAAGTTACTATCCTACCTAAAAGCTGTACAGGTTAAAAAGAACTTCTGTGTTAATTTGCTTTCAACTTGCTATAGAATGACTATTCCCAAATTTTTATTGTTGTTTTTGGCCATCTGATTTTATTGCTAATATTTTATCGAAGAAAAGCAATCTTAATTGTCCTGTGGGAATAAAACTATAAAAGTAGAATTCTTCCCCACACAGAAGCAATCCCATATATTGGAATGAAAGCTACTTGCAGAAGAATTGTAACCAATAGGAACTGACTTTGCTGCCATCTCTTGTTCTTTTCAGGCTGAAGTGTGGTCCCTAAGATCCTAATCTCAAAAACGGCCTGTTGACAAATATTGTCAGCTGGTTAAATTACTTCAGTTACTAGGATGCATATCATCCATCCGATGCTGAACACCATAATGCCCAGTGCCCAAACTGAATGAAACTTTTACAAAAGAAACAGATCTCTGGTGCATCAGAAGCAAACTTGATCATAACAACATGTTGTTACAGTTTACACATAGCAGCTTGGCAGTTCCTTTCCATCTTTATTGTACATTTATCCTGTAAGAATAAAAAACCTCTGGTTCGTTTTCTGAGCGTTTTCTTAGATCAATTTCAACATGTTGGCATTTTTTTCTTCATCTTATGATTTTCATAAATCATCAGCCTAATCTGCTGCTGCTGTATATGATTCATGATAAGATTATGGGGTTTTGTTTGTTATCTTCAAGTCATGGAAGAGGCTTAAGTGTAAATGTTTACTGATCAAGCATTCGAGGGTTTCTAAGTTAAAGATAGGCTGGTATGTTGAGTGAGGTGAATAGTGTTGCTGCTGTACTCCTGGAGGCACAATATTTGACTGAGAAAATCAAACTAAGATGCCTGTCACCTTCAGCTGAAAGTCGCGGTATCAGTGAAGATTTGCACTAGTTCAAGTAGCAAGCAGATCAGCAGACTGACCCAGTACCCGCTAAGGATCGCAATGGCTCACAGTAAAAATTGCTTGATTATTTTTTTTTCCTACGTCAGTCCCTCACAGGAGTTCTAGCTACCAGTGGGGTAATGGTATGTGCTTCCATAAACACTATTTTTTCCAATGATTCTGAAACCTCAGCATCCCCTAGCGCATCATTTCAGCTGGTTTTGTGCGTCACCTGGAAGCGCTACATGGTGGGATGTGTATGTTTCAGTTACACATTGTTATGATTTGAGTTGTTCCTGTCATCTTGTCTGCAATCTGAATTGTAATATTTTTTTATTAATGCGATGGTGGCTAGCTTTGGCAGAGGCTGGCTGGGGATTACAGGCACAAAGAGTAGTTTACTATTTATTTTTGCAATGGCTGAGCGACTCTAAACTGGGTGTGAACACACCGTAACATGGAGACACGGTAGTATGGCAGATCTTCAGTTTTAGGGCAAGTTCAGTGTTACAAAGGGTGTAAAAGGGTACAGAAATGAGCTGGTTATCTAGGGATGCCAGGTGGCTTTAGAAGTGAATAGGCATTAACAATCTAAAAAAAATTTCTAATTGATATTTTAAACAATTTGACAGGTCCCAGGTAGCTAAAATGGTGATAACTTACAGAGGGAGCTAAAGTTTGAGCCTGCATTGTGTTTAAATTCTGTTGCTGCTGAAGTTGAGAGGACAAAGAGTTTTCCTCTGTCTTCAGTGTTCTCTTCTGAACACAGAAATGTGATTAAAAAATATGTTCATAGTGTTTCATACTGTATCACAAAGGAAGACTTCAACATGTGCAGCTAACAGTCCTCAACGTGCTGGTTTGCAGCTGAATCGGTGAGTTGGGGTTTTTCCTATTTCAGAAAGAGATCCAGTAAAGCTTTCTTTGGATTAGCATGACCAGAAACGAAGGATTTCTACAGAAAATGCATTTGCTTGTGGGAAGTGTGAAGATTTTAGAGAGAATCCTTTCCAAAACCTTTACTGGTTTCATTAAATACAGCATCTGAAAACATCTCGCGGCAGCTGTGAGATCGTTGGTGCTGGAATGGTTGGCGCTCTGGTAGGAGGCATTGAGCTTTGATGATTGATGGCTGCATTCGTTCGCCTGAGGCTTGTAAGAGGGTCTAGCTCAGACGGAAGCCCTCCAGTATTGCCCTTCAGGGGTGAGGCAGCATAAGCACTGTTTGCGCTGCAAATCCACGTTGGCTAAATTCCGAGGTGAGGGTGGGCAAGAGGGGGAGGGCTGGAGACTTCCAGGTCACCATGTGAGCAAGTCAGAAGTGGTGGTGAAGTAACCGCCAAAGAGGCTGTGATGATGCTGCTCCCAGGAAAGAGGACAGCGGTGGTGCTGCTGGTGGTTTCTCACAGAGAAGCCGTCTGCAATTGTAGCGGCAATTTCTAGCAAAATTTCTTCAGGACAGTCCTGAGGGGTCTTAAACTTCCGCATGGAGAAATGTGAGTGCCCTTGGTCTTTATCTTACCTGTTGTTTTCTGTGCGGTTGTTCAGCATTTCACACAAGCTGAAAACAGGTCTGTCGAAAGCCGGAGCGCTCAAACGGTGTGACAGGTACTATTCTTCACAGAGGCCATGAACAATGGCAGGGCTGCTGGTGTCTGACTGAAATAATAGCTGTACATACAGGGCATGGAGAAATGTGAGTGCCCTTGGTCTTTATCTTACCTGTTGTTTTCTGTGCGGTTGTTCAGCATTTCACACAAGCTGAAAACAGGTCTGTCGAAAGCCGGAGCGCTCAAACGGTGTGACAGGTACTATTCTTCACAGAGGCCATGAACAATGGCAGGGCTGCTGGTGTCTGACTGAAATAATAGCTGTACATACAGGATCATTTGTAAGACAGATGGCTGAGAAGGGTACCATTTATCTCCCGGCAAGGTTTCGTAACTCTTAGCATCGGTTCAGGAGGAAAGTGTCATTAACTGTTAGCTATTGCTAATTACCTCTTTAGTAGGTGTTAGATTAAAATCCTTATTTTCTGCAGTCTCTATTCTCTACAGCAATCTCTGTCATGGAACTGAAAGAGGAGAAGCAGCTGGGACTGGTTACACTTCATAGAATCCGTTCCTCTGTCTCCGGCACGGTAAACGTTCAAGGCTATTTATGGCTTCTCTTACAACCCCGACCGTCTTCCCCAGTTCCCACTTCTGTACAGTCTTTCCATACTCACTATCATGTTTTTCGCATATTACTCACAAGTCCCTCATCCTAAGATGTAGCTCTGCAGCTAAACTCTTCAGGCCAACGTGAAGTGGGATCCTTAGCCCTTGCCCTTTGGGGGTTGAACAGATTCTGTTGCATTATTTATTGACTGCAGCTTGTTACAGTTTGTTTGTAGGTGAAGATGTGGACGTGCCCTGCACTTAAATTTAGGATAGTTTACGTCACAAGGGCAAAGCTGTAGTGAAGGTGTTTCAGCATGTCTGAAAGGATTTAGGACTATCACAGTCAGAAATTCATAGTGCTTGATCTCCAGCCTAGGTGTTGCTTAATCTTGCTGAAGGTATTTCTCCGAACTCTGTGCTGAAGCTATAACAATGGAAGGTGTCTATCTGGAATGTAGTATTTTTCACCCTTCTGTAACAAGAATTCAAAGAGAAGTACCAAATTTCTTTCATACAAGTATAAACTAAGGTGTGGAAGTGAGTAATTTGCAGTAAGTTAATGGGCAGGAATGGAATGGAGATCTGAGAATATAAACCAAACATCTTTTTATTCCTGGTAGAAAATGTCAGGATTACAATGGAAAGTTTTAATTTATTTTTTTATTAAAAGCATCAGAAACGGAAGTAGGCTTCTGACAAAAACTTTTTTTTCCTTCCTGCTCTAGCAATATAATATCTTCTATTGTGTGCAGTATATGCTGGCTGCAAAGCCCAATCTATTGTTGCAAAACATTTCTGGAGAAGGAAAGACACCAGAGTAAAGCTGAGCAAAAGCAGCAATAAACTCTCATTACTTCTCTACTTGGATTTTACAAGCACTGCAAGAAGCTGTCAGCTTTCAAAACGAATGCATTGGCATCGATGCAGTGAAAGAACCCAGCCGAGGTTATTTGGGGGAATTCTGTCTGTGCTTTTTGTCACAGGCTTCAGCAACTGTGAGGAAAAAATGTCTGTTGCCTTGTGCTCAGAAGTTCTCTTACATCCTCGGGTCTGGTGTAAGTAACAAAAGCGTCTCTGTGTCAGAGCCGCACAGAGCGCCTTGTCAGCGTCAGCTTTCATTAAACTGCCCTTCTGAAACACACCAACCCTCCCTCCTAAAAGCGTGGAAGAAGTAATTCAAGGAAAGGAAGATAAATCCTAGTAACGCGTCAGAGTCTTGTTCTGCAGTGGAATTTGCTGCAGGAATTCATACTGCAGACGGAGTTTCAGGCAGCCTAACTCGAGCTGTTTTCTTTACTCCACTGAATGAAATTAAAATGTTCTTCTATGTCTTTGCTGTCCCTGCTTTTCAAATTCAGACATCGAGCACTGGGATTGTCAGTTGAAGTGAAGGAGACTGTATTACAAAAGAACAACACAGAACAGGATGAGAAGTACTTTTAGAAACAAGACTAACCACCACCCGTGGATGACTCCCGGTAGGGGAGTCATGCGACGAACACAAGAGGCAAAAGGAAGATCAAAACGTCACAGTAAAGAAACGAGAATAGACTGGACCACCTTGACCCTCAAAGGGCAACACAACTTGGCATTTCGATGGAGAAGCGATAGTCAGTGTGAAGGATGTGAATCAAGGAAGTCATGTAGAATTAATTTCATAAGATCATGCAGAGAATTTACAAATACAGAAGGAGGCAGACTTCGGTTTTTAATGTCAAATAGTTGAGCCGTCTCTAATGAACAGCACAGGGCTTCATTTTAAGGAACACTCGTAATGACTTTAACTCAACCATTTTCGGGTTTCATGCCCTAAGCTGTAAGCAACGTTTCCATTCCTAATCAGATGCTAATGTAATCTCAGAGGGTTTAGCTTAACCCAAATAAAAGCTAAACCAGACGTCCCTGTTTTCATTCTAACTGGTTGAAAAATGCAAGGAACTGTTCCTTGTCCATCCCTTCCACACGAAAAGGTCTTTGCAGTGTTAGTAGTTTACTATTTCACCAGCTCTGCTAAAAATCCTTGTCCTGTAGTGAAAAGTTCCACTATTTGCTGTCTTCAAATCTGGAATTTTTCAGCTCTGAGATTTGTAAAAATGTCGCTACTAAAATGACACAATATTTTTTACAGTACAGCATAGTTTCTATCTGAAAAGCATCACAGCGGGATGAGTGGCTGACAGTTCGTGCTATGACTTGTCAGACCATTGTAGTGTTGCCAATTTCTAATCAAATTCTTTATATTGTTAACTATTAACTCCTGTCTTACTAGAAATTCTATTAAAATCTGTTGTACTTTTGACATTCCAAGGACTGTAAAGCGGTAGAGTAGCTTTTTGCCAGACAGACAGCAATTCCCCAAGTGTGGATACTTACATCAGGGGAATCTAGAAACCTCTCCAAATAACATAGCTTCAGGATCTTTCTTGATGAGAAAGTCAATGTAAAACAATGGTGGACAGGCTTTGGGAATGGTGGCAATAACGTATTTTATTTTTTTAAATTGAGGGGAATGAAGAGAAGGGCTGGCTGCAGTCCCTAGAGAGCACAGAGCAGGGTCTTTCTGGAAGGTTGTTTCATGTGAGCTGTGATGTAGGCTTGTCTGGATAATCATAGGCTCCCTAGACAGTTTTTGTGCCCCAGCTTCAGCGCCAATTTTTATGAGTTTCAGCATGATGCATTAAGTCTATTCTGAATGGGATGTACAGAAACCAGCAATCTGTGCAGAAAACCCTTCAAAGACTTCATATGACACATCTAAAACAAAGAAAATATGCAAGTACACCATGTCTTTTCGTGAAGACTAGAACACATGCGGAACCCAGTATGAAAAACATGTTTAATGGAGCAAGTTAGCGAATCACATTAGTATATAAAAATACTTATTTGCCAGCCATACCCGGGGAATAACTACTCATTTTAAAAACATAGTATGTGCAAATGAAACAGAGGAATGACTTCCCTTAAGAAGATGCAAGTCCAATAGTTTTCATCCTATCAGCTGTAGAAGGTTCCTAGAAAAGCGTTACAGGCACATAGTCAGAAGGAATTCAGCTACCAGGGTTTAATGAGTTCCTCAGTTATGTTCTGCCAACTAACTGCATTCAGGCTTAGCCAATAAAGCAAACTTGCTTAGTCCACTGCTTTTGTGGGTACCCAGCTTGTCTGTATTAAACAAGTATGGTTTATTTCACAAACAGGAAGTCTAGGAGAATCTATATCGCCACTTTTTATGGCTTGACTAGGGAGTTAAATTTGCTTGACACAGTATGGCAGAAGTGATACAGCCATTGTCATTTCAGTTATCGCAATTAAAGTAGCTTATGTTACCATTCTTTGTCTCCTTTTTCAGAATTTCCTCTCAGTACAGCGTTTCTGTTCTCTGTAAGTGCAGATAACGGATTTCCTGAGTTGTTACATGTATTCTTTCTAGGCATTACTACCGCAAATGTAATCAAAATAAACTTAGCTGGTTTTGCTGCGGTAAAGTCCATTTGTCCGTGTAAGCCCACATATTTATGTCAATTTTTCAAGACCTTTTCAGAAAGGCTTTGAAGAATGTGAGCAATGTTCTGTGCAATTTGCTGAACTGAAAAAAAAAAAAATGATGTGAGGAGAAACAATTTCTGCAGCCAAAAGGCACTTTACTGAGTTAGTCTATTTACAAAAGCGAAAAGGAAAATACAGTTTCTTACAATTCTTGTTAATTCTGTCATGCTGATTAATATGAGCAATAATGACGATGTGCCTTGTTTCTTGTCTATAGTGCAGGCAATGGATCCCGGAGGAGATTCAGAAAACAATTAAATCTCTTGAAAATGTAAAGCGATAATTTTTAATGTCCTGTGTGAACTGTTGTGTACAGACAAAACCCAGTCCTCCGGTTCTTGGCATTGAAAGGATGTACACTGACTTCTGAGAGTGGGGGAGGGATGTTCTCGAAGTTCATAGTTTATCAGAGGTTAAAAGTTATTTGATCCAGCTGCATGCTAGAATACAAGTCTTTCACGTGAGAAGAATTACCAAAGAAACTGATTATTTTCTTTATGAAGTACCAGAGTAAGCGGCAAAATTGGCAGCATTAAGAAATTGTGTGTGTTCTTTACTATTTTTTTTTACTTGCATTAAGATAATAGTCTCATTCTTTTTCATGGTACTAATTTATCATCCCAGTATTTCTTGTTATGTAACAATATATGCTATCAAGCACATGTGTGTCAGTACAAACTGTCTTCCTCCTCAACAAACACACATGTTCAAATATTTTCAAAATCTCTTTGAAAAGAAGTCTCCTAATCTCATTTCTACTTCTGCTGTAAGCACTCGTGTTCAGCAGCCACATGTTTTAAGAGAAATTCTGTGAAATGTTTTCATTTATTACAGTATGTGCTTAATTGGAGGTTTTTTGCTGCTGCTGTTCTCTGTGTTCGGCATATTTTGTCAGTCTTCTGCCTGTGTGTTAATAATTTAGACATAAATGGTGAAATTCACACTAGGTCTGCCCTGAAGGACTATTTTGCTAAAGCACATGGAATTTTGTGATGGTCCTCTAGGTAAGGTTACAAGTTACACTCAGGGATACGGAAACTACATTTCAATTTATTAATCTGGCTTCTTCAATGTTGTGAATTACAAATACAGTACAGATTCCCTGGCGGAATTCATTATCTCGGTAGGTGCTCTTAGCCTGATGGTTAAAATTGACCTACGGTCAAGGATTCCCTTGGCCACCTCTGGATCTGAGATTTCGGTTTCTGGAGTGGAACACTAGCTTGGATGTATGCCTTGTGTTTGATAACAAGTTTCCCTTCTCTTTTGCTCTCCCTTTGTTGCCCTCTGAAAGAGCAAAGCCTGGCCATGTAGGGTGGAAGAGAGCCACTCGCTTTGAAAACATTTTGAGATAACTGGGGAAAAGAGGTGGCATGTGTGCACAGGAAGTTTTCCTTCAGTCTTGACAGACCGAAGAGATTAAGACTCCCTTGCCCAACATGATAAATTGAGTCATTTAGAGCTCCTTTGAAAAGGTTGAAAAGTTAATATTCTTTATGTCTCCAAGTGTGAATTACAGGAAGCAGGACCTGTAAAATAGATTAGTTCTGTAAGGACCATAGAATGACTTAGCAGCTGTAGGCAAGGAATGCAAGAAGGAATATAGGTCTTTCTGGTCTAGGATGAAGAGGCGAAGGATGAGGGATTACCACAGTGTATTTGTGGCAAGAGAAAAAAGAGAATTCTTCAGCTTTCTGGAGCATCTGAGGAAGAGACAGGAAGAAATATACTTTCTTAATTGTAATGGTTGTTAAAGCTAGAATTCCAATTCAACTTAAAATCAGGGGAATTAAAATTCAGTTTGTTGGTCAATATTGGTTCATGTCACAATGGAGTTAGACAAGGTAGTGCATGCACTGGGTAATTTGTCGTGATCTTTAGTCCCTGCAGTCACTGGAGTCAGCTTCAATTTACCATGAATTACTTCTTTATTGATTTGCAAACAAAACAATGCTGCGATGAGACTGATATGTGTGGGGGTCTAGTTTTTTTTCTTTTAGAGGTTTTTTAACCCCATCTCCCCGATTGTGTATTCACAGTTTCCTATGAAAACAACAACTGTTTTTATCTCTCAAGCACCGTCCTTGGAGTTCAGAATTGACTGTGAAATTGTTCAGGTCTCATTCACACCCAGCTGGTACTACACCATTTCTGTTCATGGCTGTGATGGAAAGCACAACAATTCTCAGATGCATGAAATTATCATGTAGAAGGTATATTACATGTACACGTGGAACACTGAAAACACACCCCAAATACACCATATTTCTAATTTGTAATATGACTCTACAGTTAATAACAGTTAATATTAACTCTACAGAATACAGTTAATTCTTGCACGTAGAAGTTCTCCACTTTCTAAGGAGTTTTCTGTTCAGTGTTCCAGTTTATTTCTATCTCAGTAAGATGAAAATGAGGTTGCCTGAACTAGACAACTGCTAAACAATAAAATTTTTTCTTAGAAAATTACTTCTGAAACAGTAGGGTATTTGTCTACTCAGTAATAAATTCTTAACTAGTATGAGCTGATCCATTAGTTCAGATTCCACTGTTTCCTGAAGCATGGTGTAAAGAACCTGCTACCACAACTGGTGTTAGAAAATGTATTTTTTCCCCTACTTAGAACCAAGTGATGAGGTCAGTTTGAATGGGTGTGCTTTTCCCCTTCTGTAATTTTCCAACTGTATCAGTCTGGGTTTTTTTTTTGTTTGGTTGGTTTTTTTAATACATCAGTGGAAAGAGATTTCTGGAAGTCACTTTTAGTTGTAAATATCAGTAAGTAAGAAGTTGAGAGTCTGAGAAATGGTGACTCGAAGAGCAGAGTTTCTGGTCAACTAGGTCTTGTTCCTGCACAGTACCAATTCTCTCTGGAGCTGCAGAGTAGAGATCATGAAACTATAGTCTTTGAAATACGTTGTTAGTAATACCATAATTATACTGAATTTACAGAAAAGGAAAAAGCAGTTCATGGCAATTTTCTGTCATGAATTCAAACATGAGCGTTTGCTCTGAAGGGGAGAAGTGTCCTCATCAGTCATCCAAGTGAAAAAGCAAAAGTAATATTGCTGTAGTATCCCTTTTTATTTTCCTAAATCAATGTATATGTGAATTTATACATACGGTTCATCACAGTTGTCACTTGAACCAATTAAAACTGATAAACAGCTACAGTACTAGCAGTGGTAATTATCTTTGCCTTCAAAAATCACCAAAACTATGTTAAACAGTTGTACTATGCATTGTACATTTCTGAAAAAGCAGTTTCTCTCCTGAGTCCCGTATTTAATGCACTAACTATAAGGGAAGCCACTAGTAGCAAATAAGGGAGGAAAATTTCAGCAGGTTCCAATTTTAATGACCCTACCAGCTAACTTGGCTGTTGTAGCTATCGCCTCTTATTTCACGATTGTTCTGCGTCAGATACAGTTCTTTGTCACTTCTGTTTTAGCTTATGCTCTGACGTCTTCTCCATCTAACAGGGGTTGTATTCTATAGTTCTTCTGAAAACACGCTGCAAATCATACTGGGACTTGGTTGGGTTTTTTTCCTGTGTTGCAGTGGTTTCTTGCAAAACACGAAGAAACGCTCTTTTGTCAAGAGACACCAGGAGCCTGGGACTTTGCTTGATAGTTAATTCTAACTCTCAGATGCTGGGCTGTGCTATAGTTGCCTGCTATAGTGATATAAAGTTTAACTGAAAAAAGCTCTAAAATCCTTAAATGCTTTTGAATAAAGTCTTACTCTCTAAGTACAATATATGGAATACTAGAATAGAGTTAAAGCATTACTAATCAAATAAAAATAAAGTAGAAAAAAATAGAGAAGTTTCTCCACCTCCTCTTTCAGGTACATTTCTGAACTACAATGTTGTGTGAGTTGATCTTTAAACTTAGGTAGGTGATCAGGCTGTGTAGGAGATAGTTAACTATTTTTCACTAAACATCCTTCACAAGTAATGTGTCTTCTCTCCTTGCTACAGTACATAACCACTATTGATTGCCTGCTCCCTGTTAAACTCTGCTTCCGTTCGGCACTGAAGGGCACATACGAGAGTTCTGACAGGTGGATCAGGACGTGCCGAATGCAGTTTGAGGAGGCGATAGCTCTGACCTTCAACTGAGAGGCCAATCCAAGCCGCTCCGTGAGGTGTGTTCTAATTACCCAAGTCATTGCATTGGTATCTTCTCTAGCTTTAGAAATGTATATATGGCATTTATAGAAGTTTCCACAGATAAATTCAAAGCAAAGTTACACAAAGGAGCGTTAATTATGCCTGACCATAAAACCAAAACAACCCAAGCAAACCTGAATTTTGAAGCTTTGATTCTAACTTCTTTTGGCAAATGCAGTTACTATATATAATACAGGAATATACACAAAGGATCAGCAAAGTTATAATGAACTTGATTTGGCAGTGTTGCATTTCTGGCAAACAAGGCACCTGACTTACACAAAGTGGTAAAGAGGAGAATGGAGTTGGTATTGTCTCTTGGAAGAATGTTCAGGACAACAAATCTCAGAATAACCTTGGGTTCAAAACTACAGATATTAAGGTTGTATTTGGGAGTGAAACTGATTAAAAATTGGCTACAACAACAACAACAACAAGATATTAATGACACGTTCCAAGTAATATAAATAAAGGTTAGAACTTGAATAACATGACAGAAAAACATACACAAAGCAAGTGTGGTATTTATAGAGCTCAATGTTAGTTAAGTATCTCACAAAAGACAATGAGACTGTCCACAGAGATACTTAACTTGACAGTTGTCAGCCAACCCTTGTGTGACTGAGAAAGCACTTAGAAGTGATTGGAAGTGATTTAGTTACCTGTGTCCCCAAAATATCTTTGAACTGACTTTGATCTGTATGTCAGGCTGAGGAAGGAAACCTTGAAGAGGGTTGTCAGTGCCATCCTTTGGTAATTGTCATGGAACTACTGTTGTGTTATATGTCTCATAGGATAGCAGAGAATGATAATGGTTGGACACCAGAGGCTCCTATACGTTAAAAAGAAAATGTGGGTGGATATAGTGATATATTCTCATCTGGGTCTGCAACGGGAGGATAACAGGTGATTGTTACAAGAGTGGAGATATGAGAAAGGAAAAGTGAAAAGGAAGAAGAGAAAGAGCAGAAAAAACCCTCTCCCTTGGTCAAAACTAGACCAAGATAAATTTAGCATGATTTCTATCCATTTTTTAATGTTTTGCTAGAGTTGCTGTTACTGAAATATTGCAAGATCCATAAAGAAGGATGAAGAAAAGAATTTAACCAGAAGTTCTTGAGCTATTTTCCTGCTTACTGCATGATGTGATTGTGTCCTAGACCTCTAAAGATTTCAAAATGTTAGTGCTGCTGTGCTCAGAATTTCCATTTTGACATTGGTGAAGCTGGGAAAGAACAATTCATGGCCATATCGGTCCTTTTACTGCATGTGACTAGTAAATGCAGGATAGCTTTGGCATTGGTGTCCGCAGGAGATGTAGCTATCCTCAGATGGGTATCTGCATCAGGCAGGCTCAAAAGTGATGCTCCGAGGATACTGTTACAGGTCTGAAGAGACAATTGGAAAAAAGTACAAAAAACGATGTGGGAAATTAAGAGTGGAGATCACTTTCTTGTTGATAAAAAAAATAGAAATGGTTTCCTTCTTTGGTGTTGTGAAGTGTATGCAGCACTAGCTGATACATGCCTGATGTTTCGAGATCTTTGAATTTCAGCTGATTCAGAAAAATACGTGCACTGGAACTGAAGTTCTTTACATATAAATCTTTACTTGTTTCACTGGTTTTTTAGAAATTAATCTAAGTTCTTGTACACTGCAGAAAACACCTCTGAGAAAAGTAACCACGTTGCAAACCTAAAACTGCTGCATGGCTAATTACAGGGATATTTATCCCTTGGCATCCTTGTCACACTCTGATTGAGGAAACTCCAAACCGTGTTAGAGTGTAGACAATCATAACCTTATGGCCTGCATTATTATTTTTTTTTTAACTCTTACCCCATTCACAGTGTTTATCAGGTGGTTAACTTTCTGTGGTCGCCTGTTAGAGCAAGGCTCAGCAGCAGGAAGCCTCTGTGGTTTGTTCTATTATTAGAAGCCAGTCGCCGTCTGGTGGTGCACTGTTGGGAAAGGTTATCAGCAAATGCGAAGGGCAGCAGCTTGGTGAACACACAGAGGAGACAGGGTTATTGCTGCAATAGCTGTGGTCCTGATCCTAGAAACCTTCACATGCGTCCTGGTCTGAGTTAGAGCAGAACTCGTTCTGGTCAGGGATTTTACTGTCCGGCTCAGTCTCTGCTCGCTGGCTGCCCTGTCTGAAGCGAACGGTGTATTTCTGCAGACAGTGTCTGCTCTAGCAGTGGCAGCGCTGACTACAGGGTGTCCTGGTTTGAGTTAGAACAGAAGTAATTTGTTCAGGAATTTCACTTTCCAGCTCTGTCTCTGCTCACTGACAGCACTTTCTGAAGTTAACGGCACATTTTTGCAGACAGAGTCGGCTTCTAGCAGTGATAACACTTGATGTTCACAGTCACAACCAGGGGTTGGTGTGCAGAAGGGCTCTGGCTTGTGCCTTCTCCTGTGCAGACCAAGGTCACTGCTAAATCCTGTGTCCCACAGTGGGGGTGCAGTAAGTGAGAGGCTGCACCTGTGGGCAGGAGCGGACAGGACAGGTGACCCCACACTGACCAACAAGGTGTTCCATCCCATAGACATCACATCCGGGATAAAGCTGAGGGATCATGAGAGTCAGTGCCTCTTCCTCTCTTCTTCAATGTTTGGTGTCTGAGGAGGACTCTGTCCGTTCTGCCTCCAACCCATTCATTCCCAAATCCAGCTCTAGAATCCAGCTCCTGCATCCGGTTTCCGTCTGCTGCTGAGCCCAGTCTGGGCCTTTCCCAGTGCCTGCCCACAGCATCACCAGTGACAGTCACGTGGTTGCCATTAGGGCGTTGGGTTCGGTATCGGTATTGTATCTATTTGTATGTATTTTCTTTTCCAGTCTGGGCCTTTCCCAGTGCCTGCCCACAGCATCACCAGTGACAGTCACGTGGTTGCCATTAGGGCGTTGGGTTCGGTATCGGTATTGTATCTATTTGTATGTATTTTCTTTTATCATTATTATTTTCATTAAGGCAGTTTTAGTTTTCTTTTCCAATCCGTAAGTCTCCCTCTCTTATTTCCCTTTCTCTTCCCTTCGGGGAGGGAGGGCGATTGATAGGCAGCAGCTGTCTTTTGCCTAGTGGCAGCCCAGCCCTAACCCGTTACAATACGCTGGTTTTCTGGTAAGCCAAAAGAACAGCGTGGCTAGTGAAGTTGCTCAGTTTTGAATTTTTTATAGTCACCGTATTGGAAGGACCTGGGACACTGAACAGGGAATGCTGCTCAAGATTTTGGAAGCGTATCAACTCTTCAAAAGAACATCTTTCTTTTCCTTGAGCTTGCAATGAAGGTTTGTTTTTAATGAAGCAAAGCTGAGCTCTGTATTTTTTAAAAAATTGCCTCAAGTATCTGACCAGCAGAAGAAAACTTGGCTAAGAAGCACCGTAGCTAAAGTCTCACCATGACAACAAATCTGCAATAAAAACCATTTTGAGTATTTCAAACATTTGAAGAAAAAAAGACTTTTTCTGTGCAAAGTAACAAATCTGTTCAGATAGACACCATTTTCTCTCAAATTAGGTTTTTTTGTTGACTAATTTTTTTACCTGCTTTGCTTGTTCCTTTTTCTGATATCTTAGCTGACAAACTTCCTCTCTCTGGCAATAGTTGAGTTTTTCTGGGACAGTTTCTTACATCCAAATGTATGTAACACTCAAACCAGCAATGCCAGCGTGTGCTGCTGCCTTACCCCTGCTCCCATCTCTTGCTTAACACAGTTCTGGCATCCGTCTTTCCCAATCTCCTCTTCATCATTTCTCTTTCACTACAAAATAAACTGTGAAGTTCCTGTGATTTTTTTTTTCTCTTATTTGCCTTTCCAGACAAATTTTTTTTAAAATATGGTTCACAAAGTCCCAAACCCTTTTTACTACATCTGTTCCGGGTAAGTAAAAATATTGCTTGTGTTCTTCTTGACTCTTCCACAAAGAGAGGTCTGAGCTGAGTGGAGTAGCCTGGAACTCAAGGGCAACAAAAATGACTGGCAAAGCGTAAACAATAAGGAAAGTCTGACATTCAAGTCATTTAGTGTAGCAAAGAAAACCAGAGAACACGCGATGATTACTTTCAAATATATAAAAAGATAATATGAAGAGCAAAGGATTAGAGAGGATTCAAGTGTTAGGCACCAGATAGCTTAAGAAGCAATGGTATTACAATTGAGGGAAGCAGATACGCGTTAGACAACGGGAAATATCTCTTAATGCTGTAAATAGGGTTGAACGGGCGTCGCTGAGAGCTCTGAAGACCAGAAATGATGGAGCTATGATTTATCTTCTCTTGGGGCAGGTAACCTCAATATCCTTTTCATCCATATCATTAATGGTTCTGTGACTTCTGATCTCTTTTCTATTAGCTGTTCACTTAAATAGACTCAAGCAAACTGGATTTCACATCATCATTACCCTTGTACTGGTTCCCCAAATGTACTCATTACATCATGAATTAAATTAGATTGTAAGTGACCTTTCCTCGAGGACTGCTTTAAAGCGTCGGTTCAGTACCTAGCATGGTAGAAAAACCTACTGAGGTTATGCTGAAATATGTCTGTCTCTGCAGAGAAATTCTAATACTCCTTGAAAATTGGGAAGGATTAAAAGTGTGAAGATCAAAGACAAGGAAAAAAAAGTAAAATTGACTGGCTTGTCACGCTTCTGAATAATCTTGGAGTATGTCACTGAACATTGTAAGCAGTGTCTGAAGTTCACAGTTGTGTTTAATCAGAACTGACTTGCTAAGATCTTATACCTGTGAGTGTACCCGAACAGGTATGTCGCAAAAGTACAAGATCAATAGCATCACATAGCTACACACAACCCAAAAAATTCAGACACGACTTCGTGCCTAGCCACATTTCTATGATTTTCTTTCGTGTTTTGTTCACACTTAATAGTAAGTATGAATGCAAAAATTTTGAGTGTCATAACTTCAAATGTAAAAATTCCCAGGAAGGAATTTTTAGACTGCTTTTTTCTACCCTACCTGTAGAAGGTGTGGATAAATTAAAATATTTTGGGTTATATCTCAAAACATCAAGAGAAACAGGCAGAGGGAAGAGTGAAGCTTATACATTTATATTAAATACATTTAACTGTGTGCAGTGGGATGCATCCACGGCTCTAGGGCTCCAGTTTGAATTTGAATTGGCTGTTTCACATGTAATTTGTGGGAATCAGTGGCCGGTGTTGCCTGCTGGCCTGAAAGGAATGAGCCATTTTAGTCTGCCAGTTCTTCCGATGCCAATTTTTTCAGAAGCCAGTGATGGTAAGGAAAATCTCAGCACCGGATCCGGGGGTTGTTCCATTTCCAGCCATATTTTATCCTGTTAGTGTGAGACCACATTATCTAAGCTTAGATAAGGTGAGATTCTGGTAACCCTGACAGGCCGTCAGGAGCTGAGGTGCAGGACAGATTAGAAAATTGTATTAGCTACATGACATTGCTTATCGTGTCTCTTCTCTTTGGCCAAAGACAGTAACTTTTTGAACACCTGATACCCTATGAGCAGCCCTAGCCACTTTTTAAAGCACATATTCAAAAGAAACTGCAAGTTTTACAGGCATTTGAGACTTTTATACCAGAGTTTCTGTGAAGTGTATGAAATGGTAATTTAGAATTACTTTTTCACATTCTAATCAATACTAGGATTATTTCTTTTTTTATATATATATAGGCTCAGAGCTCTTAAATCACAGATGTACTTTTTACTGAGTAACTGTTTGTTGACTATTTTAATTCAGTCCTGCAGCCATCAATCTATAACTTGTACATTTATTTCCCAATGTTTTCTATCAAGCTTTAGACCTCAGTTGATGATCCAATCCAGTCATAATTCTGTTTAACAAAGATTAACCGTGCAATGAAACGTGTGGTTCTCACCAGCGATCAAATACAACGTATCTTTTAACTCCCATGAACAGAGGTAAGGGGAGTTGTTAGTGAATGCCAAAAGATTAAATTAAAAACATTTATCCAATTACTGTAAGCTTTATTTGACAAAAACAAGTGTTCAGAAATGACAGACTTAGTCGTTGTCATTTTTTTCACTTTCTGAATGAAATGTGATTAATTGCCTGACAAAATATTGCATTAAACAATTACTGTTAAGTAAAAATATTTGAACTCTGTGCTTGTGGTTTCTGTATTTTACTTAGCTCTATTTTAACATAAGAATTGCTTCGTTATGTTCTGCAGTTTTAAATAGAGGGTCATGCTTGGTAAAAGTCTACTTTAAATCACGTCCATTAAAATAACTCCCACCGTTTTGCAAATGATTGGAACAGTGGGTACATTTGCTGAAATCTATTTTTCTTCTTTCTGTTAGAATGTTTCAAAGAAAAACAGGAGTAAAAAAAAAAAAAAAAAAACCAAAAAACTGTCCTTTCAACCAATGGGGTTCAAATATGACAGGATAACACTTCAAAGCTATTTTTGGAAATATGCTTCAGGGGTTACATTTCTACTTGGTAAAGCTCTGTAGCTGATGGTGGGTGATTTCTGACAGATAATACTTATTTATTTCATGGATTCTGGATTTTTCCTTGCCCGTGGTAGCCTGCTGTTTTCAGAAAGCAGATCCTGCTTTTTTGGAGAAGGTGGTAATTCAAATCTGAAGGTGTAAATCACCTCCGTGTTTATAGGACTAAGCTCACATTTTTAAACTACGTTCTTCATTAAAAACACTTCTGTATCCTCTTTAGTGATGGAGTGACTGTGTTTATATATGCATGGGGGGAGAATTAAGCTTAAGATATCTCGATTAACCGAACCTCCTCCTCCTAGCTGGCTATCTGAGCGTGCAGAAGCAGAATAAAACTCCGCTGTTGTATACTGTATAAAATGGCAAATTATGTGTTATAGACCAAGAAGCAAATTTTGACAGAAATTAAAGAATACACCCCCTTAAGATACAGTTCAGATGTTAAACAATATGACAATTCATTTTGCTTGCTCTTTCTTAGGATTTTCCTGTTCAGTTACATTCAGTTACTTAAATAACTTCTCTGTGGTCCTAGGTGCTACTGGTGAGCTATGTAGCATTTAAGCAAGAGGTCCAAGCTGCATTCTGGCCACTGTTGTTCATCTGAGGCCCCAGTGTGCGTTTTGTAGAAGTAAGATTCTCATCTCCGTAATGATCATAATCACCAGTCCTATTCTCTCTGATCAAATTCTCTTTGCACTTTATCACTGGATGTGATATTCTTCATCATCTATCTTAAATGATGCTTATACCAGTAAACAAATGGGAATTATGTTAAAACCTTTGGGTCTGTATTTTTAAGTTTGAGCTACTTTTATGGATGTGCAAGCTTGATATCAACATGTAGATCATGTGTCCGTGTGTATCTGTATACATACTTAGACACTAAATTTGTAAGATCAAGCATCCAAGAGTTAGAAAGGGCCGGTCTGTTTATGTACTCTCAACTTGGAACTGACTCTCTTAGGTTTATGATTCAGTATTTTTCAGTCATGTCACCAACCGTTTTCTCTACAGATCTCTGGCTTAATTTCAGGCATTGATAGTACTGCAGATGTAGCAGCTCTGTGGAATTCGCGTTCATCTTTTTGCCTTTTTAGATACAGTGGCTGGAGAATGAGAGGAAATAGCTGTAGGGCTCAGGCAGGTAAATGTTTTCTTGGGGATTGGGATTCTGTCCCTATTTCACCTGATGAGAGCGGGATTCTGTACCTGTTTCTCCTGATATGTTCCTTTCTGATGCCCTGAGATGCACTTCTCCAACTATATACAGATGCAACAGCTTTTCAGCAACAATAGGTGTTAGAAATTGTTTGGCTGCTCAAAACCTCAGCTCCTATAAATGTTTCAATTCATGAACATAAACCCAATAATGTTTCTTTTTTATCCTACCTTTAAACTGAGAAATAATATTTCACACCATAGTAAATATTGTGAAAATCAATACTAACTATTTGTGAAGGAATTGAACTTTACACAGGGTCAAACACCACAGAGAACTTGTAGCCAAACTCATCGCTCGCTGTTGAGAACAGTGTTTGGATGATGGATTGTGTACAAGGTGTGAACCGACAGCCTGAACACTGAGCTGAAAGCAAAATTGAAATTACTGCTTTATTGCTTCATTACACGCAACCAAATGCCAAGTAGTACACGTGTGTTATTAAAAGTGTAGAGTACCAAAGATCCCCACAGAAATGCTTCTTGCACTAATAGGTGGTTTCTGGCAAAGCGCAAAACATAGTTTGGCTGGTTTGGTTTTGTTTTCCTTTCAATTTCCATTGATGAAATTATTATTTTTTTAAAATTCATTTGTAAGCCTTTTAATCTTCATCCCACCGAGTGATAAGAAGTTAGTGCTTCTCTGGAGAATGCTTGCTTTTTCCTCCTATTGTTTTCATTTTGTTGTCTAGAACTTCTTCTAGAAGAAGCTGAATATGCCGTATTCTGGGACAGAGCAGATGACTGAGCTGCTGAAGACTGATAGTATGAACCCAATACCAGCCCATAAGGCAGGTAATTTACCTACCACACCATTCAACAGAGTAACAGAGTATTCTGGAAAAAGGAGTTTAAATATTCTATTTTTTAATTGTAGTATTAGTAAATTAAGATTAGGGCTTTCTGGTTGCCACACTGTTTAATAATGCCAAATGTTCGAAATGAAATTGAGGACAATAATTTGAGAGTTTATCTTAAAATTATCAAGATGCTTAAAATTATTTTTTTTTTCAGACTGGTTTTGAGCTGTCATTATACAATCAGGCCTATATACAAGATTTTCTTCAACCATGGCTGTTAAGAAAATGTGTTTCTCAAGGAAAGCTGTAAGCCTTTCATAATCACAGGTCTCCAGCAACCAGAATTTTTAGAGTTATATCAAGTAATATGAAACCAATAATGCTGTTACACAATTAACAGCACTTTTTTTTTTTCCAAAATAATAGACTTCTGTTACATGCTGAAAGGGAAATTGGTGTTGTCAGACCCGGACAGCACAGCTGGATTCTGAAAAACACCTGTAAAGGTGTGCAGCTCTCGTGATTTTCACGTGGATCAGCTTGGAGGACCACAAAGCATTCCTGTACGTGGGCAAACACCTACGTGTCACTGCCTTACTAGTTAGCACAACAACTATAACAGGTCTCTGACAATGAGTATTAAAAACGCTACGTACTCTGTTCGTTTTGCTTTCATAAGTAATTCCAGAAGTTTTCCATTTAGCTTTCCAAAGTTAAATGAAAGAACATTCAGAATAATTCTAACCTTTTTTTTAAATTTACATCTACAGGTAAGTACATTGTTTTGATCTCAAAATTCTGAAAACATTTAGTTGCTTGGTTTGTAGTCTGAATAACCTGTTTCAAAAAGAAAGAAATGTGGTTTTTAAAATAAAACAGAGCTCAGAAATAAAAAAGAAAAAGTGGTGACCTTAAAAGTCCAACATTATTATCGGAAAGGGAGAGTTTGCCTCTCGCTGAAGCTGGAGGGAGACACATCTGAGATTTTTCTGTTCTGCTTTGGAGCTACAGTTCAGCGTATTTTAATACTTAATCCAAACATAATGAGTGAAGGAAAAGGCTATCTGAACAGGGCTATTAATCTTTTTCTGTATGAAGAAAGAGTCAACTTCTAACCATACTTTTTATTATAAAATACAGCCATAAGTCCTGAAGATTCTGAAATAAAGTCTACTTTGACATCCTGCTAATAGCTGTTCAAATTGAAAATTTTCTCATGCCGGCACACCGCAGCCCAGCTGGTGCAAACGATAGGTGCTTCCTGTTTTCTTGAATTGGTTTCCAGCCTCTGGATTATTTGCTATGCAGAGGCTGCTGTCCTAGAAGGGTTCACGGAATCCTTTTAGAGGCTGGATACGCTTGCACTAATTTCCTCCATGCCTTTTTTTTTTGTGAATTAAGCCTGGCACAATTGTGACTGTTCCTTTTTGATCAAACATTCCAGACAAGGACTGCAGTTCATTTACTACCTCTCAAGAAAGCATGTCAAAGTGCATTAAAGAGCACGATGTCTGAGGAGCTGTTGCTACTATCTGCGCTAAGCAGACACATTTGCAAATGCATGAGTTCTTTTTGAAATTCATGAGGAACCCTCTGCCCAGTTTTTCATTTTGTTTTCTACAATAGAATATTCAGAATATTAAATTAGGTTTTTTTCTTCCTCTGAAAGCATATTAACGCATCTTTTAAAAAATAAAGCCAACAATAAAAATGAAGTACGTATATAAATACAAGGTAAAACAAGCATGTGTGAATTGTGGTCTTCCTCCTTCGCCACAATTCTTTTTTCAGTGCATTTCCAGCTGAAATCATGGGGCATATGCACTTTCTGTTCATTTTATTACCTTTCAGTTACCTGATTTTTGTTGGGTTTTTTATAGCAAATTATCCTGCTCCCTGATATGTTTCAGTGACAAAGTATTTGTCTGTGCTCATACGCTAGACACAGGAATCGTGCCTGGTTGTGAATATAGGATGACGAATAAAGGTGTGTCTTTTTGTTCAGTCCCATCCCCGTGCCTGAGCATCACTTCTGATAAATCCCATCTGGTTTTCACACTGGGGAGTATTCCTGGACTCAGGATAAGGAGTTATGGACAGCAACAATCACCAAGATGGTATGTTGGACCCTACTGCAGGGCTGAGTTTTACATGGACATTTTGTGGACACCACCAAGATACTTTTCATCCTATGCGTATCCTATGCCGCTCACATCTTTAGGAGACAAAGTCAGAAAAGGAATTATTCCTCTCACCTATGCAGGACAACATGGATAACAGAATAATCTCGAGCGGCTGGATGTAATTCATTGTAAATTGTCAGACGAGTTTTTCATTTCTAACTCATTGCAAAATCCATCTTGGTAACTTGATGACCTTTGTAAAAGACAATAATACATATTTGAGGAAGTGAGTATTAATGCTGATAAACTGCTCTAATCTTCATATATTGGCTGCAGTAGGCATTTGTATCGGGGTACATAGAGAAGAAAAGCCAGAATGGTTTAATGAGTTGATAGGATAAAAAGTAACATGATGATCTTCAGTATAACATGCCCTGATTTTTTTTTTCTCGTTGTCACAGCTTTAATCTTATGCTGGATTTTTCAGTTCACTTAAAGTGAGATGTGACCTGAATAAATACAAGAGATGACAAAGTTGTGGATGAAACTATAGAAATCCATTTCTATGTAACCCAGCATTAAGTATAGCCACCAAATATCAAAGAAAATGAGCAATGGGGCAGATTTTTGAACTATCATTGGCAGGGAAACATGAGAAAATTACACAAGTGTCTGAAAGATAGAAATCCCAGAAGAAAAAGAACACCCAAAGAGATGTCGCTACCAGCTCTATCAGCTGCAAAAGGCAGGTTGCTCTTCCATGAGTGAAAATGTTGCATCAAGGAGACAGGAAGTTGCAAAATCTGAAAGACCCGGTATCTGAAAGTTAATTGAATAATTTTTTTTAATAAATCTTCAAGGTATTTGGGAGATTTTATAATAACGACTACCCTAATTTTAAAAATAAGGCCGGAAAAGATTAAACAATACATGGGGGGGTTTTTTGGAAAAAATTTTGGTGTAAAAACCAAACAATTGGTGAAAATTTGTTGTCAAACAATTTTCTTCAAGCTTTTCAGTCTTTTACACAGGAAAAAGTGATTGAAATTTCCTTTTCCTACCAGCACCTGCATTAACTTATTTCATTTTCTATTTCAAAGTGTGTGGCAGAGCTATGGTAAATGTCCAGTCCTGTAGATGAGGTATGGCCTGAATCAAAAAGTAAAGTGCAGAACCTTCCAGTGTTAAGAAGGAGAATCAGAAGTGACCATGGCCTTGACTTCTATCGGTAGCAGAAGTTAATATTTCTCCCAGTCAGTTTCCACACTTCACGATGTGCTGGCCTATGTTAAACTCCTTTATTAAACTCTTCGAGGAGGAAAAAAACTCTTACAGCCTCCCATAACCAAACAGCTTTGAAGAATGATGTTCAGAGCAGAGAGATCTCCACTGCTCTGTGGAAACCTTACTGAAAAATTCATGGACCTCGCAGTTTTCACGCACTGTTGGCTGTCAAGGAAACACTTGTCGAGGTGGTTGCAGGGGCTGAGCGAGCTTTTTGTTAAAGTGTGTTGGTGAACTGCCTGTTCCATGTAACTGGGGTAAGTCCACTGAGGGGAGTCAATCCATGCAGCTGCACTGGAATACCAGTTTAGACATACCAATATTAACCAGTGCCATTCTGCTTTTTGTAGGAGATAGACTGTAAATACCAAATTCTGAATCGTTTTACTGGTTTCCCGGTTAACTTTTCGCAGTGAACAGAATTCCGACTGCTTTGGTAAAAAACGAATGAGGGGGGTGGAATTAGTTAAGTCGAAAATATCTAGAACATGGGATAACTTCAGTAAAGTCATAAACTAAAGAAAACTGTCTCAAGTAATACTCTGAAGTAGAAAAACATCAAGATGAGATTTTGGAAAAGGAAAAAATGAGATCTTTTTTGTTGTGTGTGTGTGTGTGTGTATACCCACGCAACATATATGCATTAAAATACTTTTAAGATGCTCTATTGAATCTTGGACTGAACCCAACACGAAATCAAAGGATGACTCAGAAAACTCAGACCACAGCAGCCATAGTGACATGACTGACAAATGAAATGAGGGATGAAGTTGAGTATCTTGCAGTTTTCGTCCAAGAACCAGGCCAGGCAATGAAGAATCAAGACTGTAAAGTCTGACGCAAGAGTCAAGAGCTGCTTTGGCTACCCGGGGAGACAACCTCTTACGTGGTATGACAGCACTGTGAGCCACAGCTGGATCAGAAACTGTTTCCTTATCCAAAAGGCACAAGCAGATAATGGTAACTGAAATTTTCAGTGTGGCTCCATCAGGAACTTCCACCAAACTGAACCAGTCTGCAGCGCTGGGCTGGCTACACCTGACACTGAGTCAAACTTCTCACAGGTGGGCTGCTAGGATGAGCTCAGCAAATGTCTGGGCTCTGAGACTCCTCAGAGATTCCACCGCCTCCACACTTTTCAAGATTTTGAGACTGCCGCTGGCCTAATGCCTTGGGCTATCAATACAGACAATGGTGAGGAGGAGGACTGTAAGTGAGCTGGGAGCTGGGCAGTAGGAGTACGCCAGCATTTCTGAAATACTTCATGTCAGAAGATTTTTAATCGTGCAGTAAAAAATGACATTGAAAAAAATATGTTTTCCAATATTACTTATCCAATTAAAATAATAGATGTTTCAAAGTGTTTTTGAAAAGATTTTTAAAGTTCATTAAAAGTGAGATGTTTTAGTTATCTAGGTGCAATATCTAGGTGTAATAGGGGCTTTATAACATATGTGCAACACAAAGAAAATGTCCACTGGCTATTATAAGAGTCAATGCTTTAGAAAGATGTGCTCAAAATTTTATTCATAGTGTGATAACATCTTCATGCCATCCAGCTGACTGACATTTACATTACAGTTACATCAAATATTTGCTGCTAATATGTAGAAGATCGAATTCTTTATTGAATATTTTTGCACAATCAGCACATGATAAGATAGCACATCTTTGACTCTTACAAATTGCGGTAGGTGGAGCTAAGATAAATGCTGCTAAAATTGCAGATTGAAGCACAAATTAATGAAAGGGAAGGAGATCTTGGGTGAGGGTTTTGATTGGATTTTCCCTCAGCTTGAGACCAGATCTTGAAAACTTAGAGGTGATCCTGTTTTCGCATTTGTCAGAAACATTTATGGTCTCACACACCAGAAATTAAGCTCAAACAGAATGCAAAGCAGTTTCTCTGAAGGCACAAAATGAAGCACAGAAAAACTGCGATCCAAATTACCCAGGGTATCCCAAAAGGAGATTGCCCAGAGGATTCTACACTGGAAGCACAAGATGAACAAGTCGACAGTTTGTGTATCGTATGGTAGGTAATGTGATTAGAGTAAGAGTTCTAATTTTCTCTTGGGCAAAGGAATATAATGCAAAAAATTAATTCACAGAACAGAGTTTTAGAAATGTTTGCAAATCAACAGTATGCAATTAATTAATTAGAAGCACAGAGAAATGGCAATATTAATTTTAATTTTAAATACCCCAGCATTTCCTGGCTTGTGTTTCAACTGATGGTTGAGTCATATTCGTAAGCACTCAGAGATTGATTCCGTTCATATAGCTTAAATGGCTTTTCCGAGCCCCTGGGAACAAAGTAGGAAATTTAAGAGAATATCTTCTCAGCTTCACGGTGCCTAAGAACGCAAGCTAATTCTCATTTTAAACACATCTGTCCGCTGGATGGTTTACTCTTTCTGTTTTGCAAGATACTATGATATGAAATGAACAATATTCTTCTGAGTGACTGCATTTGGCAAAATTGCTTTACCAGTGTGGAGCATTTACCCTCTGGAAAGGATTGTGTGGAAAGGAAGATTGCAATGTCAATGATTGTTCTTGCTGAAAACCGCATTTTCAGACATGTTTTCAAGCAAGTGTGCCATGAGATCCCCCTACCAAGGTTGCTGAGGATGTCTTGTGGCTATACTGCCTCCAGTCTGATTTGGAAAGAGGCATTATGGACTCCAAAGGCTGAGACACAGCAGAATGCGTTTGGACTTGGCTTTTTCTTGCCCCTCCTTCCTTTCCTTCTCTCTGATGGAAGTCTGAAGACAATATTCTCTTGCCAAGGCAAAATTTGAACTGAAGAGTACAAAATAATGCTTGCACATGAGTAAAGGTGTTATTTTTTGTTCTGGATTCCACAAGCAATGAAGGGAGGAGCCTGCGGAAGAAGGTACTGTAAATTAGTGACATTTCACAGGATATTTTTGTCTCTTTTCCCTCCAGTGTGCCAAAGCTTTACACTTCTGTGTTGATGGTTCCTTTAAAGGTTTTCTAATATAAAGCACTGGCTGTTTGTTCACTTTGCACACATATTCCTTTATTTGTAAGTCAGGTGTAAATTCAGCGTACTTTGAATAACATTATTGGTGTGAGCCAGATGGGGAAGACACTGTACAGGCTTTCTCTCAGCGCTGTTTTAATGCACCTGTATGTTGTTGGCCTGTAATATCCCAGTCACCGGCCTCAGTAGAAGAGACTTCCAGATATGATGCAGAAAGTTGATGTATTTTGCTGGTTTATCCTGTGGCAAAAGAGTTTACAAGGGGCTTTAAAATAATGGACGGTGACGACGTTCAAATATTGCTCTCCAGATGTGCGGCACAAACACATTCATTGTGAGTCCTAGCTCTTTTGTACCATAAAAGTAGACATATTCGGAATGTCATTACCGCACCACAGAGGTGCTCACGATATGTAAAACAGAACGCTGCGTAGACTACGTGGTGGTAATTGCATGGTTTGGTCTCTTAGGAGCCTTAAAAATGCAGGAAGGCCTAAATTAATTTGTCATGTTGAATCCAAGGCACAATGCACATTTATTTCATGGTCAGGTAAGTTAAAATACTCTTTCTGAATATTCATTGTGAATCTTTCTTATGTCTTCTGAAATTACACAGGAGGGAAAACTGAATTTCAGGATGGCGAAACACCAGCCTTTGGAAGTTCATCAGCTGCCTACTGAAAGGTGACCTTGAAGAATCAGAGCCAGCGCTTGCTGCCGAGTCAGTTGTTGCCATTATCAGGCTTTGGCTGCTGCTTGCAGCAATGTTGTAATACCGTCACTCCTGGCAGAATTCCTGATATGCATTAGCATGATGTAGACGAAGCCTGTGTTGTCTACAAAGATGCAAAGGCTGGAAAAATGTAGGAAAACATGTTTAATTTGCTCAGTTCCCTGGGCTTATTAGTTTGGCTCAATGACTAGATTTAAAATAACTGAGCTGATATATCAGTCCCAAATCACTTTTATGCCAGGAACAGCAGCAGCGTACTTGATAACGCCAGTGCCAGATTCCCCTGTCACATGCTGCCCTCTTGTGCATCAGTAGCTCTGTTATAGAGATAATCTAAGAGCAGGAAGCCCATTTGCTGTCTCCCAAAATGCAGGCGCGACAGTGATATGAATATAACAATCTGCAAAATGTTCCCCAGAGTGTGAGGGACAGAAGGAATACGTAAAAACCTGAAGCTTGCAGGCTGTCTTGATCTCCTTTGACAAACTGCAATATGCTGACAGGTAGGGCCATTCAGAGGGCTGTCAAGAGAGTGGAGAAATGAGCTGTCAAAAACCTCATGAAGTTCAGCAGAGACAAGTGCAAAATCCTGTGGGGAGAGCATAAGTCCATGCAACAGCGCAGGCTGAAGACCAACTTTTCTTGCAGCAAAGAACCTAGGAGTCTCGAGGGATAATAAGATGAACACTGGTTGCTGAGTATCCGCAACAGTTCTGGGGAAATCTTCTTCTTTTTCACACTTAGGCAATTGCAGCAGAAGTGCTGCATCCAGTTCAGGGCTCCTCAGGACAAGTACAGTTACTGATATGCAGGAGAAAGTGCAGCACATGGTACCAAGGTGAGGGGGCTGGAGCACATGACTGAGCCGTGGCAGGATCTGGGCTTGTCCAGCTTGCAGAAGAGAAGGCCAAGAGGAGATGCTACAGCTGCTGGGAGGAGTAGGGAGCAGACTGGACAGAGCTCAGGGAAGATTCTCCCAGAACTCCTTCAGAGATCAGCAAGGACTGTACAGAGCTTGCTGCAACCTGAGAAGACAGTGAGTTGTCTGGAATCAAGCCTAGATCTTTCTAAAATTGCTTTCCTCTTTGGCTCAGTCATCTTACATTTTACAATAAAAGCTCCGATTTATGTTCTATGATAGCGTGAAAATCTTGCATTTAAAAATCCTTTTTGTTTATCTGTGGAGAAAGCACTGCAAGGATGCTCTTGTCACCTTAGTGTAGTAGCACATTCAAGCCTGGGTTTCGGTTCCTGTGGCAGTGATATTTATCTGTACAAAATGGGAAGTCTTTCACCAAGAGACATTGTGCTTATTTAGGTTTTTCTAGCATGGCAGAAAAGTCACTTTTCTGCTCGTAGGTTAACGTGTAATCAAACCTCCCCAAGCAAGAGAAAAAAAATTTCACGTTTATTGTACAGCTGCTTCCCAGGAATGCTAACTAACTACTGCAAGTACGAGGGGTGAAATGAACTAGACCTCTCACCAGCGAATGCCACAATTGGTGTAATGAGAGTTAGCGCTGCAACCAGGAATGCTAACTAACTACTGCAAGTACGACGGGTGAAATGAACTAGACCTCTCACCAGTGAATGCCATAATCGGTGTAATGAGAGTTAGCGCTGCAGCTACTCATGTCCGGCAAGGATTAGTTTAACTGAGGCAAGTCCTTTGCAGAAATAAGACATCGTGAAAATTCCTGAACCTCAATTTAGTGTGCCAAGTTTGGCACTAAACACCTAAGCAGCCACATTAAATACCTACATCTTTTTGTTCACGTAGCCCCCACTATAATAGTAACGTCTGGAAAAGATACTTGGCTTTAGTGCTTTTGAAAAATGTTACATTGTCTTTGGATTTAAATTAGAAAACTGTGTGGTAATTTGACAATAAATCATACTTCCCTTACTTATGGCAATGTTTGGCCCTTTTACCTTTACAAGAAAGGAAAAAACGATAATAACAGCTGTTCTACCATCACTCCTGTACCACATCTCTGTGAAAGTGCTAGGTAATTTATCGGATTATTACGACAGTATCAATTTATTATATAATAATGATTGTACTCTAAAGAAAACCTTCCTTGCCAACAGTATAAATGGTGATTTGGAAGAAAAGAAAAGATTTCTATGTGAGCAATAGTTGTTCAAAATAGAGGAAAACTTTCTCTTTACATATGAAACTATATACGACTGTGTATACAACATACTACTCTGTGCAGTATATACTATAAATAGCCATAAGAAACCTAGCAATAAGAATTTACTAGGGTTGGACTCTGTTTTTAAGCCTTATATGTGATTTAATAACTCTGGATGAATTCACTGTTAGTCTTACTCCTATAATCTTACCTCTGTAACACCACAAGTCCTGCACAATTAACATACAAATAATCCATTCCTTTCGGTCTTTTCGGAAAAAAGGTCATTAAGGCAGCAGTGGTGATGTAGGACAACCACCGACACCAGTTCACAAATGTTGACAGTCTTTGCTAGCCGATTCCATCACCCTCCAGGGAAGTTTCGAGAGATGAGGAAGCTTTTCTAGCTGCAAGGGCCTGCAACCATTTCATGAATTTGCCAAGTGCAAAAAAGTGTGTAATAACAGGAGGAAAACTGGTGGTTAAGTCAGAGAGTCTGTGAGATTACTGTCCCCGATCAGGAAACAGAGGTTGTGCGAAACCAGCGTGAGGATTGTCAGCTCAGGCTAAAGCGTGTGACAGGGCCATGTCTGGAACCCTTGGAGAGGCAACCTAAAAGCTGCAAGTTTTGCACTCTGGCCATCCTCCCGGTTTTGATAGCGAAGGGACGGGACTGTGCCTGTCCTACAGTGCAGATGTAGCAAAAAGGCCTTGAGTCCTCCAGAAGATAATTCAGAGCAGAATCCTAGAGAAAACAGGTTTCTAATTCAAAGGTCTTTCTTAAGCGCTTAAAATTTTACAGTTTGAACTTTCCCAGTGTCTTAGCAAAATGAACACTGAAAGTTCATGCAACATCCCCCAGCCCCTGGTTTATTCCAATGCAGTATCATTAGCATTCATCAAGAGGGATTACTGTAAATTAAGTCCATTAATATAATTCTGTTCAAAAGTTCTAAATCAGAGAAAGTTATTTTCAGAATCCACTTTAGCCATAATTTTGTTATTAGAAATAAATTCAGATGTCTCCAGAGTATATCTCTTTTGCGTGTTTAGCAGAGGATTTGTCACGAGTAATACTATTCAATTTTAATCCATTTCAAGCTGTGCTTGGGGGTGAGCCAATGTGAAAAAGAATAAAGATTTTAAGCCCAGGAGTAATAAAATAAATCTCTGAAGTTAGTGTCGAATTCTGACACGTAAGTTGATATATCTCCAGTAGAGCTGGAAATCTCTGGGGGTGAAATATTGAACAAAACCAAATAATAAAAGATACTTTAGTATCTTTGTTTAAAAAAGAAACCCTCAAAACTTGTCTGTTTGTTTGAATTAAACAGCAACTCAGTTATACTGCCATAAAATAGTGAAAACAGAGCTGACACTATTGTAGCTATTTTTAGTAAATTGTTACTATGCAAGTACTGGTTTTATTTATTGCATCATATTTGGCCCAGCTCTACGAAAAACCTGCATGAATGTTGAACCTTAGCTCTTGTGTCTAATTGTACTGATTATTCTTGAGAATCAGAGCTGGTGCACACAGCAGAATTTGGCCCGTTCCGAAACATTTCTAGGTACAATTTGGCAGCATCTTCTACTGCCAATGATCTACTACTCCACTTGCTCTGCAGAGATATTGTCCGGCCTGTGGAGTGAAATCAGTTCAATAAGACTGAAGAAATTATTAAAATTACATTTTCTTCTTGCAGAACACATGGCATTTCCAATTACAGAGCTTATTTACTGCCTGCTTTCTAAGCTACTTATTCTAACTACTAATATTCTTGTGGTAGGTGCAATTTCAGTTATGCTAGGTGCCAAAAAAAGTAGTTTTACTAAAACATCCTCTAGCTGCCAAATTACAGCGGGTATTTACAGATCACGACCTGCTGCCTTGGTCCAGATGCACAAAAAGGAGCAGCAGTCAGGCTCGGAGAGCTAACGTATATGAAGAATTCCTGAGGGCTGGAGGAACATCCCACTGTGACAGTATTTATATTTAGTATTATAGAATAAAATACCTCAACTTATACCATGAAACGTGGTGAAACACAAGAGAGAACTTTGGGTTTCTTTTCATGCAGCATGAGCAAATGTAATACAAACGTGGTTTAAAGAAACAGAATATTTCTTATTTGTAAGATGAAGGGTTGTGTAGCAGAGAGAACTTTGCTGATGTGAATACAATCTAAATCTCCCCTGGCGAGTTTTGAAGTGAAATTTATGTTCTTATGACAAAGAACGATGATGATAATATGTTCTTTGAGGAAAATACACAAATGTTTAGAAGCCATTTTATTAGCTTACAGATTTATGATCTGGGATAACAGTTTAACCTTGTGAGGTTGAATACCCTCCCCAAAATTTTAATAGAAAAATCAGTCTTAGATGCTTCTATGACTTTGACTGCAAGTTAATAATCAGATGTAAAATGTATGAATGTCCTAATTTAGCCTCTGTTACGTAAATTACGCTGAACAAAATTGAACAATGGATTTATCAAATCAAAGTTGCAATTGCAATCAAATTAAATCCATCAGTAATATAGAATGAAGAGAGGAGGCATTTGGGAAGTCAAAACAGGAAATCACACCATATTTGTCTGATTTTTAACATCTAAGCATACAAAGAAAGCTGCTTTATCTTTTTTAATGTGGACAGCAAGGTCACGTCAATTACTGTTTATTCAGTAACTTGCAAGTGAGTCTATATTCTGTTGAAATCCTCTGTTTTGATATGAATGACTATAATTCCCAATTGCTTTTGCATGGTGGAATCTTTGTGGGTGAACACACTTCTAGAGCTGAAGAAAATATAAGCTGATTCACTATGTAGTCTGCTAGATGGAAAGATAATATACATCTTATGACTTGAACATATTCACGTGTTAATTATGCACATCTTTTCTAGGAAGATCAAAGGATGCAGTCAGGAGATCTCATTGTAATAAAATACAGTAACAAGGAAAAAAAAAGACTCTTTATACAAAGGAGTTCTCTCAGGTTCCCATTAAATACTGGAACATGGTGGTAAGGTCTCTCCTAAACCTTCTTTTCTCAAGGCTGAACAAACCCTCTTCTCTCAGCCTTTCCTCATACAGCAGCTTCCCAGCCCTTTAATCATCTTTGTGGCCCTTCTCTGGATCCTCCCTTCTTTTCTCAAGGCTGAACAAACCCGCTTCTCTCAGCCTTTCTTCATACAGCAGCTTCCCAGCCCTTTAATCATCTTTGTGGCCCTTCCCTGGATCCTCTCCAGCCTGTCCACATCTTTCTTGTGTAGTGGGGACCAAAACTGAACACAGTGTTCCAGGCGTGGCCTGACAAGTGCTGGGCATAGCAAGGTAATGATTTTATCTCTGCTGGTGATTCCTTGTTGATGCCACCCAGCATCCTGTTGTCTGTCTTTAACACAGCAGCACACTGATCACTCATACTGAGCTGGTTATCCACCAGGACCCCCAGGTCCCTCTCCACAGGGCTGCTCCCAGACAGGTAGATCCCAGCCTGTGCTGCACTCCTGGATTATGTTTTCCTGGGTGCAAGACCTTGTAGTTGTCCTTGATGAACTTCATAAGTGTCGTTAGCCCACTTTCCCAGGCTATTCTCTTCCTTTTCAGCATTGTTGGCAACTAATTCACCTTTCCTATTTAACTGTGGGCCAATATTTTCCTTCTGTTTCCACACCTCACCAAGTCGGCCAGCCTGCTGCCAAAGATACTCTTGCCACTTCTGGGCAAGCGGATCCCATCCCTCCCTAACAGTCATTGAAGAATATCCTGTTGTTCTGGTTTGTTAGAACAGAACTAATTCCATTCCGCTCAGTGATTTTACTTTGCAGTGATTTTACTGTTCAGCTCAGTCTCTTCTCACTGACTCCACTTTCTGAAGTTAACGACATATTTTTGCAGTCAGTGTCTGCTTCTAGGAGTAATAAGGCTTGATGACTATAGTTACTACTCAGGATTGGTGTGCAGAAAGGCTCTTGCTTACACTCACTGCTATAGAAAACAAGGCACTGCTAAGTCTTGTGCCCCATGTTGGGGTGACATAAAGTAAAAGGTCACACCTCTGGTGAAGAATGGACAGGACAGATGATCCAAAACTGACCAACAAGGTATGTATCCCATACACAGTGTAAAGCTGAGAGATCACAAGGATCAAGTTCTCTTCTTCAATGGTTGGTGTTTGAGGATTCTGTCCGTTCTGCCTTCAATACCAATCCATGCATTCCCAAATCCAGCTCTAGAATCCAGCTC
>NW_010408623.1:89719-99504 GCF_000710305.1 Buceros rhinoceros silvestris | reverse complement strand
AAATCCTAAGTCATGAAACATTGGGAAAAAAATGTAAGTCACAGTTACATACTTTGTCCCAGAAAACAAAAATGTTATTAATTTTATGTGGCAACTTTATTTGTAGAACTATTGAGCATTCTTAAATGGCTACTCATTGAGGTGTTTGTATAAACTTAGGGGCTATAGAAGATGTGGGTGGGTTAGAGGTTTTAATCACACTACTAGCTTTCTGCAGTCATGAATTAACTTGCACCTCTTGTACACTGAAGGCAAGGTTTGTTTTTAAGAACTGCTCGGCTGTGGCATAGGTAATGAACTGCACATTTGTTAAAGAAATAACTAAACCCCCTTTTGTTCTGATAAATCAACCTGTAGTTCATGTGTTGTCAGGCCAGTGATTGGACACTTATTGTAACTGTATATGTGAACCAAAAAATACCCTCGGTTTATCCTCTTGCTAGAAAGGAACAAGTAGTCCATTTGTTGCTTCTGGATGGATTCTAAGGTTTTGTTTAGTGTAATAACAGCAAGAGACCCTCTCCTCCCACCTGCCACCTCCATTCTTGTGCATAAAAGAAAGCATATTATCATTAGCAACCTTACGGGCATTTCAAAAACCTAGACTTGAGTGTGTTTGAGTGGTAGGAGCTGATAAGCAGTTCTGGAGGTATGCCATCAAAAGATTTTTGCCTCCCCCTGCTCCCACTTTTTTTTTTTGTGCATAAAAGAAAGCATATTATCATTAGCAACCTTACGGGCATTTCAAAAACCTAGACTTGAGTGTGTTTGAGTGGTAGGAGCTGATAAGCAGTTCTGGAGTTATGCCATCAAAAGATTTTTGCCTCCCCCTGCTCCCTTTTTTTTTTTTTCTGCCCCCCCTTCCCCCCCCATCTGCTGTACCACTGCCACCTCTGCGCAAGGATAAGGGCCTTCCCCCACAGATCGATTATCTTCATCTCTGGAGAGAAGCAACAAAATCCATTAATTATTCCCATTTCCTTTGCCAGGGAAAGCAAGTGCAGTAGTCAGCAAAGCAATCTATTTTAAAATTTATTTTTTAATAAAATCTCCCATGATGTTATTTTAAGAGGTTGTTTACTTAATATTCCATTTACTTCTGTCTGACCTCCTTAATGTTAACTTCATTTAAAACATTCATCAAAATATACTTAGTTCTCTTAAGCGGACTTTATTCTTTCCTTACCACGTACTTAAAACCATTTTTGTGCTCATAGACCTGTGTTTGACATTACTGACCATGGCTGTGATCATGCTACCACATTGCGGGGTGGCTATACTGAGAGGATCTGACATTAGTAGCTAAGTCTTTTTAGAGGAAATAAGGCAGTCAGGTTGATTTTTTTAAATTTTTTTTTTTTCTGAAACAGGAATTATTCATCAAGGTGAAGTGCTGTTTATATAGCTAGTCATCTCTCTAGAATATATATTTGTATATAAATGTGTGCTGCTCTTTAGGTAGGAAAAAATAACTTTTAATGATATGATTTTCTTTTCTGTGACAGATATGTTTGATTTATTCTGTCACAATTAAGCTTATCTTTTGGTGGACTGTGTTAAGGCAAAAGATTGAGTGTGCTCTGAGACTTGACAGATGGCTGTGTGTAAACAGTGGCTGTAGAGTGCGGTAAGAAAGTAGGGCTAGAGGAATTAATCCCTTGTATTTCATCTTGTTTTACATATTCAGTAGTGCTTTTAATACTTAGTTCTAAGTGCTATAAAATATTAAATCAGTTTGGCTAATAAAAATTGCCTACTGAGATTCTCTGCCTCTTACTAAATCTTAAGAGTTAGTCAACTCATCCCCATGAAATGCAATGCATTTCCATCCCTTTTCCTACAAACGGTTTTTTAGAGATCTCTGAGAGCTGCAGCTGGTAGCTCTCCATAAAATACAGTTGAAAGCTGAATGTTAAATCCAAAATGGCAGTATGGAGCTCCCAGAAACAAGATTAGTGACTGGTAATAACATTACCACTTTCACCCTCATCTGTGAGAATAAGTGTTCTGATCCATCCCTAGAGCTTGTGACGAAGCTGCCAAGAAGTTATGGCCTGACCAGTAGTAGATGTAGAACAGTACCTTGGCTCTAGATGGTGTCCTGCAGCACTTTTGATTGTCTTGTCATCATTGAGTTTTAGGGAAATGAAGATGTTCCTAAAATACATGAGAAACTGGACTATCTCAACACTGCAACAGCTGCCAAGGTGCGGTAGTGTTTTTTCTTCTAACCAGAGGTCACAGATTTTTCCAATCTACATTAATCCTGCATCTTTCTTTCTAAAAGTTGCCATTATATAGCACTTTTCACACTTTGCAATCCAAACCACATTCAAATTATTCAAGGCCACACTTATTCCTGTTGCAGAGGAAGCTGTGCTGGAATTAAAATCTTCAATCTACAAGGTTCAGGTTTGCTGGTGGTACTTTGTAGTGTTATGGGTTCATATTGTTCTGGTAACTTTTTTGTAGATGCCAAGAGAGGCATGTGAGTAATGTATATGTTCTTTTTCTGGAATGTAGTGAAGAGTGGTTTATGACATCATGTAGAAGTTATATTGTCTAACAGCTGAGCAGGCACTTGAACATAGTGCTGTGTGGTATTTAGTGAGTATTTTCTGAAGGCTGAATACAACTAAAGATTGTTTTTCATGCTACTGTCTTTCTTGAGGGAATATTTTGAATGTGTTTCTGCTTCTTTTGTTTAAATGGGTGGTACGTACTGTCTGCCTTCTGCATTCAGCGAAACCGGTGATGAGGAATGGCTAAGCTCATCCTGCTGGCACAGCCATTCATTTTAATTAAAATTCAGCTGACTATCTCTGCTTCCTATATGATTTGTATAAATGACTGACTTTAATTTGACTGCCTGGGGTCTGAAGGGATTTCAGACTTGAATTAAATGTTACAAGTTGCTGTCTTTCCTGCAGTGTAACAGGAGTGGGAACTGATGAATCATTTCTATTGGGAGAAACACCTGTTTGAGCTCAAACATAGAGCTGGGTGTTACAGGTCTCAGGTTCTTTTCCGCTGAGCATAAAATAAAATAATGGTAGATTTATAATAGTTATGAGGAGATATCCGGCATGACAACAGCCATTTGTTATACCTATCATAATTACAGGCCTGAACTTTGTGGTTTTAGCAGGATGGTCCTCTGGATGTCTTCTCTGGAGATGTGAGGCTTGTCAGTTCTTAATACTTTTTCAGCTAGTGCTTTCAGTGTGCAGCCCTTAAGAAGGCATTTTACTGTCTGATCCAGCGTAGATTATAGTGACCTTGAGGAAGGAGGAAAAGACTAAAGTACAATTCCAGCTCTGTGGAGGCCAAGGGAGGGACTTCAGTTTAAAGGAGGGACTGTGGAGGCTGAGTGAGTGACAGGAGGGGAAATACCTTAAGCAGTTGTCAAAGTTAGGATAGGTAGGATAACTTTGGTTAAGGACTTTAATGAGGTAATTCTGTGAACCAGGTCAGCTGAACATTTTCAAGTGAAGTGCACAGGTTAAGAGGAGTTCTATCTGCAGACTGAAGCCTGTGAGCTACAAAAGGACATGCTGAGGATGACATGGAAGTGGAGAAAAAGACTGCCAGTGATGGCTGTTGAAAGGAGAACACTACTGAGATAGAAACATAATTCCCTTCTGGTAAAATATTGAATAGGTCATAAAATGAGATACATCCCTATGTGAAAAGATAGTGTCTTCTGTTTATTAATTATTTTGTTTGCTTGTTGAAGTGGTCCTGCTTTTGTCAGAAGCAAAACTAATCTTACAAGCTGATTTCCAATTTCAAGGGAGAGATAGAGGGCACAGAAACAGAGTGAAACTCTTGGACACTTACTGAAGGCAAAGAATTGAAAAGATGATTCCATAAAGAATAAATAAGGTTGTGACTTTAGTCACCTAGAAACCAACCTGGTAGAAAAATACTGACTCTCGACAGAATTTTGGGGGGTTTTTTCCTCACAGAAGATGTACTTTTAAAGCTCTTTGGGGTTTTTTTACAGCTATGAAGGTTGTAATTTAAAAAAAATTCTTACTTATTTCTTTTTCTAAATTGCTTATTTCCTATCTATTCTATTTATTTCCTATTGAGTGAGGAGGGGAAAAGGGAGAAGCTTTCTGGGTGGCTGTCCTTAGAGACAGTCAAGTTTACTTGCTTATTTCTAATCAGACAACAATAGGACACATTGGTTACTGTCAACATATGCAACATATATTATAATAAAGGTGAAGAGTACAGGAAAGAGGTGTGTGCTGCAGTTCAGACTACCTATACAAATCAGCTGAACAGAGTTAAATTCAACAGTGAAACATGCAGAAGTGTATCTAGGTGAAGTTTTGAGAAATCTTCGTGATACTGAAAGGACACACATAAAATTGTTGGGTACCAGTGTAAAGATGTGCAAATACCATAGGGAAAAAAAGAGTTCTAGAACACCATGTAGCTGTTTTGGGACTTCAGTATTAAGAAAACCAATCTGTATGAAAAGAACATAGGTCCAAATATATACAGCTGTGAAATGTGACTATCCATAAATGGTTGAATGGGTGGAATGGCAGCTAAGAGATATATCCCTGTGTTAGTTCTTCAAAATAAGAAAGATTGAAACATCCAAGATTTGAAAATTTTCTCCCGCACACCTTTTCTGGCACTTGCTTTCAAGTCATTTGCTGTGAAATGTGCTAAATCTGAGGAAACAGATTATATAGGTAAAACACTTGTGCGCCTCAGCAACACAATGAGCGTATAGTGAAATTTGTCAGATAACAGCAGTCTTCCGCCAGTTTTGAACTCTTGTCTAACATTATCAACAAATCCTATAAGCACGTCTTAGCATAAATTGAGAGAGTGACAAGCGTTGTCTTGAGGTATCTCTGTAACCTGTTGACCACAAGGAATTAGGCTCGCTGTGCTTTATCTGACCTCTAGTTCCTGATGGTCTGTGATGACATTGTGCATACGGTTGCTCTGGAGAGAACTGCGGTGATGAAAGGATGTTCCTGGTTTCTTAGTATGTGAAACAGTGGCAGCCTGTTACCATCGAGGAAATGGGGAAAGCTTTTGAGAGCAACTGGTTCCAGCAGATTGCACTTGCCCATGTGTACTACTGCTGTATGCGGGAAGAACTTTAATTGTGTAGTGATCTTTGCATTTTCAGTTAGATATGTGTGGTTTGTACTTTTGTATTCAAATAATTTACTTACAGCTTACCAGACACTTAGCAAAACTATTTGATAAAGAGTTGTTCTTATTGCTCACTGGACCGTACAGAGATGTACAGGAACCCCTGTTACATATTAAATCCAGGACCTGTGCCATTACTACTAATTTCAAAGTGGCCAACAGAGAGCGTATGTTGGCAAACAAAATCACATAAGGTTTTTAAGTTGTTTAAATGTTACAGAATTTCTTATCTGACCTGCTATAAGGTTGTGAATGATGGGGAATTGAGAAGGAACCTGTGGTGGTTGTACCACAGTGCCTGTGGTACAGTTGACAATATTTATTTTTAGTATTCACTGTGGTAGATATACGTGGGGAATATTTTGGTGAAATAAGAAGGTGTTTGAAATCTGAAAGCATTTTTCAAATATTGTCGGAGTATTTAATTTCAAAGCAGTCAGAAATAGATGCAGCATATTTTTCTAAATCCTTCTGATATTTATCCTTCTGTTTAATCATGTAGAACTTTTCATATCCTAGAGATATCTAATGTGATGGATTGCTTTGTTTTGACTTTCGTAGCTGTACCTCTTCTTTGGAGCTGAAGCACTCTCAATGAGACATAAATAATGTTTAGAACAGTAAAGGGAAATGTCACTTCTGTGAACATTTTGGTTTTCCTCTGTATTTGTCCCTTGCACCTGGCATCTGACTGACCATCTCCAGTCTGCAGAATTTGCTTTGTTGAGAGTCCTTTAGTGTATCTTCTTGGTCTGCTTAAGACCTAATTGCATAAATAATTCTATATTAATTGTGAGCATCTAAAACAAATAGCTGCAAGACACATCACGTCAGGTAAAATTATTTTCACCTATCTTGTTTAAAAGGATTGTAAAACAGTGGTTTTCTAAAATGATTTTTCTGTTTTCCCCCCACATTCTTAAATTGGGAGATATTTTTAAGACCTAGCAAATTTCCCAGAAATCATATTTAAAATCAAGAAAAAGAGGCTTAAATTCCTTTCTATAGAGTGTTTAACTTTTGTGTTAGATGGGCTGAAACTTATTCAACAATATGAAAGAAAGTTTTTCCCTTTTGCAGATAAAAATGTATTTTATATACTGGCTGTACTTAGGTATGAAGTATTAATTGGAGGTTATAATTTGATCTACGTATTGATGATAAGCATTTAGATACAGCGGTGATGAAAGCTGAATAGTAAGCATATGCATAGATGCTGATGTGGAGACTTTTGACACTGTTCTCTGTTACATTTTCTTTCTGCTGTTTATATTAATTAGTTTTTCTGTAAAACATCAGTGAAGGCTGACTTGCCAATTCTGTGTATTGGTTGGAAGAAGCTCTGTGTTACTGGAATATTGGGGGAAATATTATGCTGTATTTGACAGGATGAGCAATGACAGTGTTACAGGTGGTGGTGGTAGTGGTTTTTCTTCCGTGAACGATAGAGAGTGATGTGTCTGACTAGAGACATGCTGACAAGCACATAATTTATATACTTCTGCTTATATTTCCAGTTACACTGAAAAAGAGAGTCTTTTCACCCAGAGTATGCTGCAAGGATTGAATTGTTTAATGTGCTCTTAGTTCAGTAGTTTTAAAAACACTCTTGTGGTGTGAGATTCCCATCATCTTAGTCCTCTAAGTTGAGGTGGTGCTGAAGGTAATACATATGGAATTCTTTTACTGAGGTTCATTAAAATAGCCTGTTTTAGAAGGCTTTTTCCTGGGCTCATGAAAAATCTTCTAAATAACTTAACTAATTCCAGTGCCTGGCTCTATTTTGCTAAGTTTTCTCTAGCACTGTCTTCTCTATCAATCAAACCAGTAGCAAATTCTCTTACAAAATGTGAGAAAAGTGCCTGTAATCTTCTTTACCCTTTGCAAATACATATTCTAGTACTTACGCTGTTCGGAATTTTGTAAGCTAAACTCAATCACTGGTATCATGGTCTGTGAACATTACAGATGGTCTTACCCAAACAAACAAGGAAGGGATAACAGGAAATTTTTGTACTTGGAGATTCACTTGGTTCAATATTTATTTTCAAGTAATGAATTCCTGTAAAGTCACTGAGTGCACCTTTGAAGAAGAAAATGCAAAATCCTTAATTTGGATAGGATTATCCCAAAACTTTCTACTGAAAAGATAAGTAACTCAGAGGGTAATTGGAATTATGAGACTCTTTTAAAAAAACTAAATATATTTTATCTGTCAAGCACTACAATAAAACCAAAACAGTGGGGATTGTGGGGTAACGGCTTCAGTTAAATATGTGCTCTGTTGCTGTGCTAACCAGCTATAGTGATTTAATCTGTTGGGTTAAATCAGAAGCTATCAGATACGATTTCAGACCTTCCAGCACTGGTGGAAAACTGATGCAACAATTTTGGTATTTTTTGTTCCACGAGTTACTTTCATGTGCGTGATATCATGCCATGGGTGTATCCATACTGACTTTTCTGTGTATTTTGTAAAGCATCAAGTTACCTGCAGATGCACAATAGAGGCATAGTTTCTATTAAGTTTAACAGATTGTGGTAGTTCCTACCCTCTTGTGTATGGAGTGTCTATGAATTTGTTTGTTTTTACATGGAAGTGTTATTTTAAGGCATCACTATCTCTACAGTATTACACACTTTGGTAATATCCTTCTCACTTTTATTCAAAGATCTTTTCCTTCTTGGCTGTAGAGGCCAGCAAAAGATGCTCAGTAGGAAAAAGCAGCTATAAAAATATTTTCATATGCATGTTATTACTACAGCTATTAAAAAATTTCCAGAGCTAGCATAAAAATTAAAGAATTTGTCATTAAATAGTCCATTAAGTATTTTTATCATCTCCTATTGCTTGGTATGGCTTCAACAGAGAGAATTCTGTGTATTAATATAGCCAGTCATTTGTATGACAAATCTTATCAAAAAAGCAAAAAGACCTGTCTAGATATTTGTGTTAGTCCTTCTTGGTTTATAACACTGATAAATTATGGGTTTAAAACTAGGCTATTCTTAGAAGTTAGAACTTTGCATGCCTTTTATATGTTTTAGGAAACCAGTGCTTGGCCCCCTAAACATTTTCCTACTTAAATTTCATGACGTGTTTTTCTTTAATCTTTTACTGATTTCTGAAGATGATTTATACATTTCTATAACTACTACAGTTGGTTAAGTAATTTGTATCTCAAATTTTCTTTTAAAAATGTAGTCACTGTGTTTACCCTCCTTCTGGATACCACAGTGCTCTTTGTGCATGCTTGGAACAGGTTGGTCCTTTTTGAGGTATGCAAAAAGCATCTCTCAGTCCTTTCCCAGTTGGAACTAATTTAGTTGTAGGCTTATCCCTTCGCTGAGTCTAAACATGCTGGCTCCAAAACCAGTGTGAAGGAATGTGTTTGTATGCTTTTTTTTTTATTTTCCCCTGGGTGTTGAAAGGGGAAAACTTTATTGTCCTGTCGTGATTCACCTTTCCCCTCTTGCTTTTAGTGGAACCCATTTCCCCTCACAAGCTCTAGTCGCATCTAGTGTGTGCTGAGACATACAGACTGTGTTTTTTGGTGAGAAGTTATGAAATTAGATGGTGTTTGAACTGAAGTATTTCAGGGTGAAAGGCCAGCAGTATTTTATCAGGAAAATCACGAATGTAGAGGGTTTTTTCCCACCTTCTGACAAGGATTAGAGTTACAGCATTTATATTGTGACAGCCTTATTTTGCCTACGTTAATGGTACTATTCCTTCCTTCATTATCAGTGAAATTAGAGGGGCTTTGCTGCATTTAGTTGCTTATTTCTGTTTCACAGCTTGTCATTTCGACATGTCAGATTTCTGCTTGTGTCACGTTTGATTGTGGTGCCAGACTTTGTGTGTAATTTCTGTATAATTTGCACCTGATTCTTTGATGCTGTCAGACTGTATGTAATCTGATCTGGACCTTTTCTCCTGCTCTTGCTTTACCTTTTAGCCTGCAGATCATTTGCTGTCATTCACTTTGGTATGTGAAGAAACACAGAACTAGTACTGAGGGTACTGAGTACAGGGTATTTGTGCTCTATGTATGCAGCGCCTTAATCAAGAAAACTGGAATCCAGACTGAACTTGGCCAGTTAATGAGAAGAATATGTTTACTTTGTAAGAAAAGAAGAATTTTTTTGGCTCATTCATCAGGTTTTATAGATTCTACCTGTTAACGATTGTCGGTGTTTGTCTCTGATTTTTGCAATGTTATAGTGAAGTGAGAGGTGGTCTGTGAAGTCAGTTTTCACTTTGCATTGACTACAGCAGTAAGTATAAACATCTCTGCTATTAATGCAATGTGGATTGCGTAATCTGGTTTCTCCTAGGCATCATTTTTGGGAGGAGGATTTGGGAGTTTCAAGTGCTTATATGTATCAAAATTAGGTTTTGAGCCTTCCATTTTTCTCCATCCTATAGGCCAAAATCTCTTGCTGATGCTCAGCTTATACCTTTACTCAGTAAGTAAATGAAACTAGTTGGATGCCTATTCTTGGGCATCAGATCATGTGTTTAGGCACTGGAGACATAGCCCCCCCCACCCTTTTTTTTTTTTTTTTTTTTTTTCATCCAGTTTTTTTTTTTTTGG
>NW_010408623.1:87838-89678 GCF_000710305.1 Buceros rhinoceros silvestris | reverse complement strand
TTTTTTTTTTTTTTTAGCTTTCTGCATCAGATTTGATTTGTTTGGATATAATGGTGAAGATTCTGGCTTGCTATCGCTGTGCATTTTTAAGTATTTGAGCACCAATAAAACATAAATGGAGGTTTTAAAGAAACTTAGAACTTGAGTCCTAATCCATAGTGATTCTGTATTCAGCATGGTATTGGTTTTCTTTGAAAACAGGTCTGTATCTGCAAGTTTATTACTTCTTGTTTTGAATTTTGAATTACTTTCAATCATCATCAGAAGGTTTATTAGCTCTTTGGGGTGGGAATGCTTTCTGATGCTGTTTTCTGTATCTGTGCTTATTTCAAAACAGCTCTTAAATGAAGTTTTCTAAGTATGTTAGGGTTATATTTAAGTTAAATGTACCAGAGTGTGTTTCCAGGTCCTGATTCTACCTGCCATGGTTGTGTGCAAAATGCTTTTAGGGAACAGTCTAGGATTTCTCACTAGATCTCCCCCTGACCTCCCCTCTCTTGTGTGTGACTTCATTTTTAATGTTGAGATTAGATTTGGTATGGTGTTTTCAGTGTTTTTCTTTAATGTCTTGCAATGATTGGAATCCATAGATTCACAGTCTTACAGATCTTTAGCAAAGATGAAGAGGAGGCTTCCCTGTCGGACTCTGTCTTTATGCCAGCTTAGCTGTGTTTCCTGATGTTGAAACACATCTCTTATATCTTCCCTCATTTCTAGTGGACAACAGATAAAAAGGGAATGTCAATTTGTTGAGGCCTCATTGGATCCATAAGACCCGTTGTCTGTTTGCTAGATATGGTTTTTTGGTTTGTTTTTTTTTTTTTTTTTCTTGGTCTGGACAGTATCTCATGATTCAGGACAGGAATTTGTGTTTTTCTGGTTTTTTTTTTTTGGTTTTTTTTTTTTTTTTTTTTTTCTTGGTCTGGACAGTATCTCATGATTCAGGACAGGAATTTTAACCTATATTTTATATATGAACCATATACAAAACTATGCTTATGCATGATAATCACACAAAATAGAACCATTGTGGAAAGCATGGGAGTGCTGTGTTGGGTTAAGTTTCAAGTCCAGAAGAAAGCATTTCTGTCACCACCAAGGCTTAGTTACTGAGTAGTGTAGGTGGTGCAGTTTCACCCATTCACTAACCTTAGCATTTCTTTGTTTTCCTATGGTTTTGACAGTCTAGAAGAGAAAGTCCTGAAATATTTTCTATACTTCTGGGAATTTCATGCAGCTGAAAATAATGATTGGAAAAGAGCAAAGTTGTGAGAAACAGTTTAATTATTCCTTATGTTGTCTGCTTGCCCTGTGGTCCTTAGGCTTGCTAGACTAATCCCTCTTCCTTGATGTTAAGGGTCGAGGGACCGAGGTGACAACTCCTCGAATTCCTTAACGAATCCCCTTTGTCACGCTAGAGACAGAAGGGGTTTAAGGGGGAAAAAAAGAAAATTCACACCTCGGTCTGCGTTCGGAAAACTGAAACAAACTTTTAATAAACAATAAAACCACACAACTATACAGTATTATATATGTAGGCACAAACCGAGAAAAAAGGAAAAAGAACGAAGAAGACAGGACTTAGATAACCAGAGTTCTGTAGCAGCCTTGTTCAAGGTCAGTGCTCTGGGCAGGCATCCAGTGGCAAGGTGGGAGTGAAGGCCTTTGCAGCTGCTTTCGGGCAGGGAGCAGAATTCTTCTCGCGGCAAGGTGAGGGGTGGGGGAAGAAACCCTGCGCAGCAAGGGAAAAAAAACTGCAGGGGGAAAAAACCCTCCCTGTACGGAACAGCCGGGAGTTCAAATGTTCTCAACCGATCTCAGACGAGAATCACGGCAGGAA
>NW_010408623.1:85600-87427 GCF_000710305.1 Buceros rhinoceros silvestris | reverse complement strand
CAAGGTGAGGGGTGGGGGAAGAAACCCTGCGCAGCAAGGGAAAAAAAACTGCAGGGGGAAAAAACCCTCCCTGTACGGAACAGCCGGGAGTTCAAATGTTCTCACCCGATCTCAGACGAGACTCACGGCAGTAATAGTTCACAGTCTGTGATCCCCAGGTCCTCTGGAGGTGCAGGCCATCAGGTCTTGCGCTGGTCGTTCGCCGGGTCGGCTGCAGCCGGGCCTAGTCAGGGCTGGACGTCTGCCAGCAGAGTATCAGGAGCTTTCCCACCATAACGCTGCCCGGAAGCCAAGAGAGCGATCCGCCCCCGAGCTGCTGCTTTTAAAGGCTCCCGACGTAACGTTACGTTCACCTGACTCTCTTAACCAATTAAATGCGGAATTATTGTACTGCATGGAATAATTCTATTTGTCCATTTCCCAAAACAGGGAAGTTTTAGCTCAAACCAGGACACTTGATTTGCATGTGGTGACAATTGCTTGGGTTTCCAGTTTCAGTATTTGTAGCGTTACAAACCAGAACTGTGATTCTTTCCACTGAAGTGTCGCTTACGGCCCCAGCCAGAATCCACTACTGATGTAGAGTATCACGTTCTCACCTGCTGTGCGGGATTGGACCAGAGGCATTTAGAGCACCTCTGCTCAGCTCCAGCTGCTGGGACCTCCGTATGTAACTTATGGTTATGTTTTAATGAATTACAAACCACAACTCTTGATATGCTCCACACAGCATCTTTGTCATTATGCTGCATTTTTAACGCCAAGTTGCAGAATATGAAGCTTAAGCAAACTGATATTTCTCAGTAACAGACTCCTGCCAGGTATTGGCTTAAAACCAGCTCCTGTATTCACCCAGAAGGAATCAGAAAAGGCATATCTTTCTAGAGACTTTTTATTAGCTGCCACCATGATATAGAACATGAATTAATCCACAGATTTTTTTAAAAAATATTTATGTTCTAGAGAAAGACTACATCATCTTAAACCTTTTTACATCAGGATGGATTTAATCTAATTTTTTACATTACCAACTCATCGTAAAATAAAAGGTGACGTTCCTTCTCCGTAGAAATCGTACTGCACAGACTAAAATGTTCTAATGGATTTATGATGCTTTTGAAAAGGCATTTTCACACTTACTAAATGCTGAATGATACTCTGATTCCAAATTTGCAGTTGTGCTCTTTAAAGTCTGCTGAAGTTGTCCATAAGTTTTTATTGTGCAAGGAATGCATTATTCATGCACAGAACTGTGAATGCATTCTAATGCATTTAACTTTTAAACAAAACACTGGCAAGGTATGATTTTAAATTTTTTTTAATTGCCTATTGTTTGAAGTCCTGCATTTATGGTGATGTGCTTATATTCACTGTATGTAAACTGAAAATAGTTAATGTATAGCTAATTTGTAGTCCTTACCAAAGAAGCCAGCAAAAAATAGCTTAGTGGATATTCAGAACCTCTGAAGACAGTTAGGGTCCAAAACCTGACATAAATCACACATGTTATTTCTTTAAAAAAATTTTCAAACATTGAAGCAACCCTGGCATTTTAAGTGTTACACAGCATGGAAGATCCACTGAGACATTGGAAATGAGTTGCCATCCTTTAGAACCAAATTAATTTCTAAGGTGGTGGTTTGTATGTACTGTGAATTGAGTAGGTGACGTTGCACTGCCATTGATAGAAATGTTTGCCTTAAGGTTAGCTGATAATTTAAAAATTATGGTTTGAACTGTCTGGTGTTTGTGAACACCAGTTTGGCATTCCAGCTGCATTCCAGCAACAGTTATGCTGTCTCTTCCCCTCTCCGCCCCCCGCCCCTG
>NW_010408623.1:80723-85497 GCF_000710305.1 Buceros rhinoceros silvestris | reverse complement strand
GCCCCTGCCCCTACCCCGAGAATGAGATTACAGTCTCTCTGATATTGGAGAGAGTCTGAGAGGGTTAAGAAATCTATCGTAATTTTAAAATATTCCATAGTATTAGCAAATGATTTGTACCTAATGTACAAGTGATAGAGGGCTTTAGGCTGTAAATTCAGAAGTCAGATGTGCAAAATAAGGGCAGGAAACAGCTCTGATTTTTGTGTGTGATTAAAAAATTGTCTGAAGTGCCAAATGTTGCTTAAATAGCTACAGCGATATCCCACTGATGGGAAGGTTTAGGTGATGAATCCAGAGCATCTTGACAGATCCACTTATATTTTTATAATGAATTAACTGTGTTGCAATGGTGCTCTTTTCTGAAATCTGTCTATTGAGCAGTTCATCTGAGCAAAGAATAAGGTCTGTGGCGTTAAAAGGTCTGTAAATACCATCTGTGTGATATTAAGGTTTTGGGGTTTTTTTTTAGTAGAGAATACTGATATGAGCAGGTGAGGAGACTGAGTTGTTCTGACCTGTCACTCTAAACAGTTATAAACCTTCCTGAACTCTGACAGTACTAAATTTACTAATTTGAATACTTAGGTCCTTGTATTTTCAGCTTCTAAGTAGGTCAGGGATAAAAACTTCTCTGTTGCTGTGGCCACTGATAGCTTGTGTTAATCATGAAATTTCTGTCTTGGTTCTATAAATTCAAGATATGTCTAGAGAAACCTAAGTGAACATGTGGTTTTTTTCTTCCGTGTAGGTTGCTGTGAACCTTTTGCTACAGAGCCTAATGGGGAAATACTGCAGGAGAGTATCTTCAGCAAAAGAAATTGTGTGTGTGTGTGTGTGAGCTTGCCAAAAGAAGAAACTGAAGTTTCATACAGTGAGTGTCGTGTAAATAGCTGTCGAATTTTAATGTTTGCCAAAAGGCAAAGTTAATGTATTAGAGACATTTAACTGACAGTGTGTGGTTCTGACTTAACCTCATTTTGAAGCAAATTACTATTTCAACAGTTTGGGTTCTCTACAAGCTGTTAATTGACTTCAGAAAATTGTTTCCCAATTAAAATGGATGGAGATGATAATTGGGACTTTTCTCTATGACCACTGTCTGGTCACACCAGAATGATTGCTATCTTTAGGTCTAGGAAGAAGGAGGTGTCTCTTTCTCCTAGCGAGTGAGAGAAAGAGAACAGATGACTTGGAGAAAGCCGAAGTATGTTAATATCTTCTGTTTTTTGTTAGCCTATCTAGAAGAGATTATCTATGATCAGATGCTTTATGCTATTTCAAAATAGTAATGCATGCCTGAAGATAAGAACATGCTAGAAAATATTTAGGTAATTTACATGAATTTAACTTGGTTGGACCCAATGAAAATACTTTCTTAGCTATTTAAGGAATTCTTTTAAGTAACATATGATATAGTGCAATTTGACATAGAGAATTTGTTAGAAGGAAAAATTCCTGGAGAACTGGGTGTTGCAGGTGGGTGGGAAGCAGTGTTGCTTTTCTTTGTAGGAGGGTAAAGAGGGCCTAAACTGGATTTTAAAAAAATGAGTTTGACAGTACATAGAGGACAGATTTCATTGAACGTTTGACAGGTTTTACTGAGAATCCACCTACTTTACAGCTTTGAAAGGCTAGCTGGAATACCTGAAGAGGGGAAACATCCCTTTCTGGCTTCAGTGGGACATTCAGTGTGGTCTAATATAACATTTTCATAAGAAAAATCTGATCTAGGTGAAAGGACTGCAAAACAGTTAAGTATTTTCAGGGGAACAACCAGTTTAGAAGAATATTCAGAGTTACTAATTACTATCTAATTGGAATGGATCAGTCAGGAATATGTTCTGGGCCTGATTCTTCTGTGTAATTTTTTTAACAGGTTGATACTAGAGTAGAAAAACATGTAAAACTTTTAGTCTTTGCAGGGTAGATGGGGATACGTTATACCCAGAACAGTACTAGAGTTAAAATTGATCTGTCCAAATAGGTGAAATTAATCAAAAACACTGAAGAACAAATCGAAAAGGAAATGTATGAATTACTAAAAAATGAAAGAGTACAAACGAAAAATAAGAAATCATTTGGTTAGTAGGCAGAGAGGGAACTAGGGATTAGGGTAGGGTGTAGGATCATAGCGGACAATGAATGTGACAGCACAGTGTCTTATTTTTCATCTGGGGTGTTTGGAGTTACCCTTGGTGATATGCACCAGCCCTGAGCTAGCCCTCAGAGCCTGTGAAGGCCCAATTAGCTAGCTTCTAATTTTGTGCACTGTTCTTTACAACAGTGGAAGAGAGGGGAAAGTAGAGGGCAAAATGTAGAGAGTACAGTGGACAAGGGAAGAAGAAAAATGATGGGGGGGTTGTGTGGGAAGGGGGGAAGGGGAGAAACCTGTAGGAATTGAAAGAGAAAACTTATCAGCTGGCACCTTGATTCTTTAAATACAAGGTTTCTGAAAAGAGGATGGTGATCAGTTTTTCCTTGTGATTCAGGAAGCATAGTGCAGGAAGCCATCATCAGATCAGATTGCAACAAAGATTTAAATGGGGTAGTGGTGGGGGGAGAGTTGAACCACACTTGAAAAGTTGAAACACTGGAGTGGGCGGTCTGTGGGGGCTGTGTGAAGGATTGTACATGGGACTGGAGGCATGTCGTCAGGCATACTCTTCAACTCTGCTATATTCTGCCCAAGCTGTGGTAAAGGACTCTGAGGTTCCTTCAAGCCTGTTGTCTTTTTCGGGTAAGGAAACCTCACTTCACACTTCCTGCATGGCCCGTTTAGCTCACATGGTCTTAGCGGAGGAATTTAAGTGGAATGGAAGGAAATATTCCCTGATGAACAGTAGCCATCTGTTTCCCAGGTGTGATAAGACTGGTCTCAAGAAATACAGTCGTCATGTTCTTTCTTGTAATGTCTTTCATGGGCATAATAGGAAGATCCCAGGCACACTCTGAATTTTACCCATTAGCATCTGGAATTTTCCTCTCAACTTTGAAGTGCTATTGCATCCTATAATATATTCTATTTTCAAAACTCAAGATGAGCTGACATAATGAGGCAGCATATCCATTGAAGTTGTTTTGTGTAAGTTCATAGTACGGAGTCTCTGCTGTAGTCCCTTTGTTGTGTGAATTGTAAGGTCAGAGGACTGAGTGCTGATATAATCCTAGATTTAAATGGATTGTTTTCATGTATTAGAATGACAAAAGATGGCTCTGCCACTTTCTTCAGGTCTTCAGCACTTGGGACTTAAGCACTAAGTAACACTCAGACCCCTTCTGTCATCTAAAAGCTTAACAATTTAACAGAACTCTTAACCTATATGCCTCAGCTGCATATTTTTCAAGTCTAATTGTTTGAAGCTGTTGAAAGACGAAGAATTTATGATATCTGTTGGGGGAAGAGTATAATTATGTACTACTTAACAGAACCAAGAAGCATTACGCAGCATCAAAGCAAACTGCAGTGCATTTTGGTTGTGAAAATTAGTCCGAGTAATAAAAAAGGTGATATACTTTTTCAAAGGAAAGGAAGCTGAGGAATTATTTTTCATGTAAGTCTTTTCAGATGAGGTCTGTTAACAGCGTATAACAACTTCAAAACTTTGGACTTGCCACACTTCATTTGATGCTCTCCCTCATGTGAACTAGGAAAACAAGTTTTTTTTCCTGCTGCTTATTTCAGAAAGCTGGACAATTCTGCTTGGAGCTGAGCATTTTTTATGTAATTCATTCAGGAATGTTTAATCTAAACAAATATGCCATTCTTTCCATTAGCCTATGCTCATATATTTGTATGATCTGTGTTTAAGCAGCTGCTTAAATCACTGCTTGCTGCAATACACTAATAATGTCAAACAGAACTTAATCAGCCAGCCTAACAACCCGCAGTAAACTATTTATTTCAACTTACCCTTATGTTTACTACCATTGCATTTAAAATGTCTCATGTGACTGTGGCTTGGCCTTTTGCCTTTGCATGTTGTGCTCTAGGACAAAGCGAAAACTGTATTTTCAGAGATCTTGTTAAATTAAGCATGATCTTGATTGTGCGGTTAATCTAAAGCAAAAGAATTTATGAAGAAAAGTCAGCAAATGAAGAATGAAATAGCAAACATGTCACTGATAGCTTGAGTTATTCTTAAGGATTTCAGTTTGGAGTCATTGACCAAAGCAGTGATTGGTGGAACGTAAACAAACACCAAATTCATATTTCATGCTCATCAAATGATATTAAAGACATATTTACAAGTTTGAAGAAAACACAGAAACTCTTTTGAAATGTACCCTTAATGTTAACAGGATTGACAGGTATTTCATCTGAGATTTATTGTAGTTTTGGCACTACCTTTGCATTCCTGACAACTTGAAAGACGGAATAGCAGTGTGAGAACTGCCTACTGGCCTTTTGCTCCTGAGGCTTTTGTAATACCTGAAATACTTCTCAGAAGATTCTTGTAGCATATCCTGGCAGACGATGGTTTCTCAGGTTACTTGCTTGGCCTTAACTCATGGAGAAAAATAGAATGGGAAGACAAATGCTTGAAACATGGACCACTCGGTTCCACCTGTATTAAATATTTTTAGATGGTTCGATGCGAAGAGTTTTGAGTTCAACTCACGTAAACAAAATGTGCTACTTATTCAGTAGATAAAAACATTTTTAAAAAAATTGTTTGTGGATCCCTTGTGTCCTTTGGAATTCTCTGAAGCAGCAATCCTGAAACATCTTACATTTATAGTTTTTTTTTTTTTTTTTTTTTTTTTTTCATTT
>NW_010408623.1:75651-80679 GCF_000710305.1 Buceros rhinoceros silvestris | reverse complement strand
CATTTATAGTTTTTTTTTTTTTTTTTTTTTTCCTCCATTTAGAATTTTCAGTGCTTCCCAAAGAAGGGAGCTAAGAGAATCCTTCAGTGTTTGGTTAGGGTGCAAGGTAACAGTTTGAAACAACCCCAACCCACAAACCAAAACCAAACAAACAAAACCCCAACCAACCAAACAAAAAAACCCCAGTGTTCGAGGTTTACTGCGGGCACAAATGGAAATTGCAGATAATCTCAGAGCAATTTAAATGTATATAATGTCAATGTGTACTGGAACGGAAAAGAAACAAGCAAAAGCAGCGCCTATTAACTTGGGAAGCAGTGTTGTGGAATGCAGCTGAGTGCTGTCTCTCTGTCTGTAGTGTCTCCTTTCTGGCAGAGCTCTTCAGTGAAGCATGTGTTGCAACTTCCTAGGACTGTGTGGTAAATAATACCAGGAAGTGCTGTAAATCCATACGTAGATCATAGCATATATTTAATAGACTTTGTCTTTTATGGTTGTGTGCTTTTCTTCACTTTTTGTAGTGGTAGTTTAAAATGTGTGGTGAGTTCAAGGAATAAATACCTTCCATATATTTGTACATCACCCCTGTTAGACAAAAATACTTTCATATGTCCGTATAACTTTGGAGTCTGACAGAGCGTATCTTCCTTAGTGACGATAAAGGTTGCATGTGGGATCTTTCAGGCTAAATTAGGTATTGCAATACATTCACCAGGTAGGTTAGCATCTGTTTCTATTAGTGTTATGTTCCTCCTAAAAAGATTGTCAGAAATAAATTTCCAGAATCTTGAAGGCGGGGGTTGGGGGGAGGGGGAATTAACAGTCCTAGGTCATGTATCCAGTAAGTGAATGTATAGGTGTTTTTGTTACCTGTAATTGTAATATTATATAAGTAAAACCCACTGGTCTCTCATTGATGTTCTTCTGAGGAAGGAAGGAAGCTTTTATAAGACACTTCTGATGCAAGTTGGCCTTGGGCAGAGTATCTTTGCTTTACATAATCATGTTTCCTTTATGTGAAAAAGATTAATATTCTGATGCTCAGCTAGAGGGGATTCAATTTTATGGTTCCTTTTGATTTTTTCACCTCACTGGAATGTCACTTATAAAATGATAAAATATTATCCATTCTGTCACTTTTTCTCAAATGTTTTACTCCTAGTTAACAGTATTACTATTTCTTAAATATACTACTTATTAGGAACAGTATATATTTGAAAAACATACAAGGGACTGGAAGTCTGTGGTCAGCATATTTCAAAATGAATGTTCTGTAGTGTTCGCTGCCCTGTAACATTTGCCATTTTAACTTGTCCTAATTGGTCTACAAATCACATGATCTTAAACTCCCTGTTTGAATTAAAACTAGTAATAGCAGAAACAGACAGTTTTGGTATTCCTCCTCAAAATTTTCTCATCTTTTTCGGAATAATGAAAAACTTTCCTTTTCTTCCTAGTAGTTACCTGAAAGCAATTGCAGTTGTTATCTTGGTACTGTGTTGTTTCCTTCCATTCAGCAGAGGACTAACTTAGGTGTGACTTTCCCAGCTACAATAGGAAGCTAAGGAGAATTTTTTGGAAATGGTTTCATAGAATACGCAGATAAATGGCTATAATTGCTGGAGGGAGAGGTGGGGACACCTTATATTTTGATTTATTTTTAAACTTGTCCTTTCTGAGAAGGTGCCAGATGGTGTGGAAGAAATCCCTTTCCAAGGATGAAAGTCTTGAACCAGTATTTCCTTTGTTAATAATTTCTCTCAGAAGGTTTATGGAAGCCTGATTTGATTATTGAGGTCTGTGGTGTAAGGGGACTTTACAGTAGGGGAATACCTTTGTAAACTTGTTCTCCAATAAGTGGGAGGCCATGCCCAAGAACAGTTTTCTGTACTGAAAAGGTGCTGATTCCTTCTGTCTTGGGCAGAGAACAGACTGTGTGCCAGCATGCCCGGTAGTCTTTAGCCCTAGCCAAGGAGACTTCTGGGTAGTGAATTTTGTCTGGTCTGGAAATAGATACTGGGAGGTGAATCTTCCAGTGAGAAAAAGATGCTGTCTTTATTTATGTGATGTTTCATAAGTCTGTGGAGATGTGGAATTAGGTGCAGGAGTGCTATGAAATGCTGAAGCTTTTATTTTCTTTTGATAAGTGGTGTTTGTGAGCACATGTGAACATCTGGTCTAAACATTTTGTATGTGCACATACACATACAAATGTGTACATGCACTTTTATTCATAACAAACTGTTTATGGCTGTTCTTAAACTCTCTTTATTTGGAGTCACTTCTTTTTCCCACAGCATGATTCCTAAGATCATATTTGCGAAGATGCCAATATTGTCTAAAATTGCTCATACTTCCACTATTCCAGTGACTGAGACCTATAGATATTTTTGAACCACAGACCAAAAAATGTAAAAATAAAAATGATGTCTTATCTGTGGATAAAATTTTACCTACAAATAAAATGGAAGTAATTTTCCTTATAGAGCCTAATGATTGTTTTTTATTGACTTTACAGTGTATTTCTTGGTTACATTAAGTCATCTCAAAACTTTCAGGTTATACCCATTACGTGTAAGAGAGAGACTGTACCCCATGTTATATGAAAAAGAAAGAATTTTGCAGTTACCTGAACTTTAAAAAACTAGCTTCATCTGAAGTGCAGTTGATATTTCCTCAAGATTTAAATATGGGTTTTTTTTTCTTTGGTTCATAGTGATTTCCTGCTTGAACGCTTTTTGTTTTCCTTTCTATGCCGGAAAAGACTGAAATCTAGTAATCGAACTTGTTGGATTACAGGTGTTACTGTGAAAATATATTTTTACCTTGTGACTATGCTTTGAGGATGCAGATACAAAATTTTTAATTAGTATTACTGGTAGGAATGGGCCTGTTGATCACTTTTAACTAATGTGGGCTTGTATCTCCAAGAGACTCAGAAACAGTACTGGTTTGTGGTGGTTTTCCATAAAGTACATTTTGAGAGTAAGACTGAACACTGAACTTGCACAGAGTTCAACTGGCAGTTGATATTAAGATATTACTGATTTTCTTCTGTTTAAATTATTCTTGATTAAATATGCCTTCTGTTCTGCATTTAGAATAGAAAGTATAAGGTATGCCTATAGAATTCCTCAAATTTAACCATCAAGACTTGACAATGTAAAGACTAGTTTCTCTTAATTCTGATTTGTTTCTTTATTATCTTGAAAAAACATGATTGTGTAAAGATGATAAAGTTATTTGTTCCATGATGGTGGTGGGAGTATTAATCTGAAATTATTGCTTCTGAGTAGTTCTTAAAGTAACTTTTAAATGGATTTGTTACTTGTCATTATGATTTTAATTTAGCCAGGTTCAACTCCTGTTGTCTGTTGTAGAGGGTTTTCTAGAGGAATTGCACTTGGCTGCCATTAGTTGTGTCAGCGTTTCCACGGGAAGGTAATACTAGCTGCACTGAAATAGTGAGACAGTTGTAGCCGTACTGAGGAACAATAACTGAATGGTTTCTAGAAGGTGAAACTTGCTCTTTTTCATTATATGAGGGATGAGTACGCACATTTTGCAAAGATGTAAGGGTGCGTAGAAGTCGGAGAAGGAGTTAGTGTTCCTTTTACTCTAGTAATAATTAACGTTAATTAGTGCAGTTGAAATATTTTGCAGATAGAATTTGAGTTTCATATTTATAGAATGAATAACAACATCCTGGAAAAGAGAGTGTAGGGTGGAAAGGAATAATTATGGGGGAATGTACTTGGTATCCTTGGAAGGAAGAAAATAGATGTTAATAGTAAATACTAATTCCCTCTGTTCCATGATAGAACAGAGAACTTGTTATCCCCATTGAGAATTAGAATTGCAGCAGAAATCATTCTCCAAAGACAGAGTTTTTTTGAGTATGCTTGTGCTTTTTCTCAGCCATAGCTAAGATAACAGGCATATTTTGTCTGATAGTTACTGATTTTCAGCATAGCGGGGAAAGTTACAGGGAGGGGGGAGTGAGTAGAAAGTTTGCTTTCTTGTTTTGAGAACATTGTTCAAAGATTTTTAATCACAAATCAATCCCTTTTCCCCCCATTCAATATTGCTTAGAACTGTTACAGAGAATATAGATTAATGAGTGCAGGATAACTTAGTGAAGTGTGTGCCCTCAGGAGGAAGAGGAGAAGTGGTACTTGCATATGTTGTGAAAAACATATGCAACTAAATTTAGCTCGTCCAGTAGATTCTACTTATTTTGAAGATTGCTTGTGGGATACTTCCAACCTTGTATGAAAAAGGGCATGGGAAGATTTTTTTTTTTATTTCGTCTCTTACATCTCCTTTTCTCCTTTCTCCCTCCCCCAAGGAAAAAAAGCCTCTGAACAGAAGACAAATTATTTCTCTGCCTACACTTGTATCTTAATAGACTGAGTTTAGCACCACGTCATCATGCTGCAAGATTAATTGGCATATGCTAGTTTTTGTTTTTTGCCTTCTCCAGTTTTATGCAGTAGCTAATGCTTTCCCGTTCTTCTGAAATGCAGCAATATTAGAAACTGCTGTTTGTGTGCAACATGTATTTTGGTATTTGGTGCTAATACTACTGGGTAAAAAAAGGACTTGATGGCTTAATATTTATCTACTAGCACTTTAGAGTCTCTGTTAACCCTTTTTAGTGGTTGTGCTGAGCTGCAGGTGCTCTGATTGTAGTTCACAAACACCGTATCGAAGTGACCTCTTCAGCTATTATTTTCAGAAAGAATTTTATTTTTTCTTTCCCCTTCCTCTGTTATTGAGCAATTAGAACACTAATGTAGGTATCATGAACCTTGGTTTAATTGGAAAGCACTTTAGAGTCTCTGTTAACCCTTTTTAGTGGTTGTGCTGAGCTGCAGGTGCTCTGATTGTAGTTCACAAACACCGTATCGAAGTGACCTCTTCAGCTATTATTTTCAGAAAGAATTTTATTTTTTCTTTCCCCTTCCTCTGTTATTGAGCAATTAGAACACTAATGTAGGTATCATGAACCTTGGTTTAATTGGAAAA
>NW_010408623.1:74308-75521 GCF_000710305.1 Buceros rhinoceros silvestris | reverse complement strand
GGGGGGTGGGTGGCACGAAAACCTGCCACTGGTATTATAATCGCATGTCACATCTGTAGCTGAACAGAAAGATTACTTGTACCCTGATGCTTTTCTATATTTCAAAGCATATAATTTCTTCTCATAAAAGTTACTTTATCTCTCTCAGCAGATTTTGCTTTGTGTATGATAGTCCTGCCTTTCTATCTCAAATTAAACAAATGCTAGTTAATTGAAACAGATTTTTAATTTTCTAATTGTTCATAATCTTCTTATGGAGTCAGTGACCATAATATATTGAAATTCAGGGATTGTACCTTGTATTTCCAAGCAGGAAAATAAGGTTGTTTACTTACTGTTCTGAAGCTTTTCAAGATATTCAGAGAATTACCTTTTAACACTGCACTTCCTACAGCTATTGGTATTTCTTCTGTGACAGCATGTATCCTTAGGTGTTGAATGCAAAGATTTTTGGCACGTAGATGGTAAAAGGATTTATAAGACTTGTTTTTTTTTTTTTTTTTTGAGAAGGTCACTAATGAATGCTGCATTGCCATTTTTAGAGGTGACTATCCCAGCTGCTTTTAAAGCTGCTTGTCCTTTGTCTTTGAAGCACCTTATTTTACAACGGAACCGCTGAAGGTTGAGTCAAGTTTGTTCAGAGCTGTAGCCCCTGGAAACATATTGGCAAGCATAATTTAGCACTGCTTGTCCTAATCCTGTACATTCCTGACCGTGGCAAGGATACACATTCAGTAAGCTTTATTCCATGCTGTACTACCAGCATTTAAAGTTTGTAAAGCCAAAGGCATTAAAAAGATAGTATGAGAAATTAGGGTTTTTTCTTCTTCTGTTTTGTAGATACAAACTTTAAAAGTCTCAAAGAGATTATTGCACAATATGGAATTATAGTTTTGGAAATATTTTAAGAATAGATGTGAAAAATGTATGAAGTGACAAAACCATTTTCAGCCCCATTGGATTCTGGAAGTATTGGGGGCAGTTTGTGCCAGCAGTACGTAAAATTGGTGTGTAGATAAGCTTGTTCTAACTTATTGCAATGACTGCTTCGTTTAGGCCAGGGATCTCTTTATCACCAAGTTTTCCTCATAAGGGCAGGCTTCTAGGATAAATTAAAAAGCTTCCAAAATAGCGGTAAGTTAGTAGATCTGTAGAGATGAAGAGGACACTTAATGTTTTAAAATCTGTACAAAGAGCAATGATTTCAAGCATT
>NW_010408623.1:40849-74232 GCF_000710305.1 Buceros rhinoceros silvestris | reverse complement strand
TTCCTGCTGGCAGGAGGCACTCAAAGGATTATAATGACTTCTGTCAATGTAAAATGGGTAGAAGATGTTTTCTAAGGGTCTAATTATTGCTTTTAAGACAAGAGTAGTGTGACTGGACTCTGATGCATTAGAAGACCTAGATTTCTTTTAAGTTAGGCCTGTCCTATGCTGGGACATGATTATCTCTCCAGCTAAAACCTTGCTTGGTTTTTTTTCAAGAAAGTGGACTAGGTATTTCAGGAATTTAGACGTAATTTCCTGTAGTAGGGCTCTGCAGAAAACTGAAACTCATTCCAATCCTTAGGGAATTCTCCAACACAGAGCTGGATGCTTTTGGGAGGTACTAGAGTGTGAGTGAGTGTTATCACTTTGTTGTATTTTATGGTACTTACACTAGTATTTATGATGGTACTACTAAAATATTATGACATGTCTCAATAGCTCTGAGAGGTAGGGGAATCACTCCTGTCCACAAAGAGAAAATGAGTCATGCAATGACTTAAAATCGCTTATGTTCTGTGGTAGATCTTGTGGAGTGGGGTAGATAGTCATTACATAGAGTCTGAGGTTTGTGGGCGAGGGCTACTGCAGCACTGAGCATATATACAGCGATTCAAGTAACTCTTTCTAGGACTATGAATGCAGCTGTCTGATTTTTCATGTCTTAACCCCTAAGTTCTAATTATCATGAAATTAAAAAATTTGGATTAATAAAATGATTATTTATTGTTTAAAATTCAGAGCTGGTGGTAGGAAATGTTCCAAACAGTATTCTTTTCCTGAGACAGAATCTGTACTTTTACAATTGGGTTGAAGTGAGCAGGGGAAGGATGTCTGTTCCTAACTCATCTAAAGAGTCATTTAAGGTGGTTGGTTTTTGGTTGTTTTTGTTTTGCTTTATTAAATGACTGAAAGTAAAAAATAGTTCTATTGTTACTACTTCTGCGGAAACACGTTTGAGTGCCACCACCCATCATTCATTTCTTCATTATGGCAATAGTGGGCACTGCGTGGTTTTGAGAAAGCGGGGCTGGGGTGGAAGAAATCAGGGAGCCCAATTTGCTGGGGAATAAGCACTTACAATAGAATCTCTGTGAAGTTCACAATGTTATTAAGTGTTTCCCCCCCCACCCCAGATCTTGCAGTTCAGAATGAAACTGTCAGATCTTTGCTGCGTGCAGCTGTTGCTTCCATGACAAAACATCCTCTTGGAATGGTTATTTTTTTATTGCAGGAAGTGTGGGTTTCTGCCCACGAACAATTGACTTCTCAGTTTCAGTAAATAGACTTTTTGGAGGGTAATTTCCATTTTTTTATAACTGTTTTCCTTGGTATTTCAGGCCACTGTAGTTTTGGAAGAAAGGAAAGCTGGGAGGTTGTTAAAGGATAGGAACCCCCTTTGTTCCTAAATTGTTGAGATGGTGTTATCAGGGAGAGCTGCTGGTTTGTGAACAGAATCTAGGACAGGTTTCGCAGCAGCTTACTAAACTCCTTAGCACAATCCATGGCTGCTTGCTATGGTCTTTGTCTTGGCCATTTCAAAAGAACTGCATTTCTATCAAAATGCATTACCTTGTTTGAAGGAAAGAATTGAGTACTGTTTTCAGTATCCCTAGTCAGATTTGGAACCGAGAGGTTCTTGACATCACATTATGCATTTCAGGTTTCTACTGCTCTATGTAAGTTTGTTCTTTATGTTTGTTTTTAATGTTTGTTCATAATTAGACCAAGTATCTGGAAATCTCTGTAAAATCCAGTTTTCTATATGGGAAGATTTTCCTGAAAGGAATCATTACTAGATCCTTTAAAACAATGTAATACACTAACGAATTACCTTATGGTCTTAAGGGATAGCATACCTTAGTTGTCTTCTGTTAGTACAAATAACTAAATGCAATTGTGTTTCTGGTTTTTATGTTGCTTTGACTTGTTCTATTGGAATGTCAATATTTCCTGTAAGGTGAAAGTAAAAAGGCTAGTCTAACTCATGCTTTAATAAATTATATTTGATTGAAGTGGGAGATTCAGTTAATCTCTGCAGAGAGAGTAAGCATCATTGTTTTGAAATGCATTACATTCTTGTGTATCAACAGCAGCTTCTGGTTGAGGTTAGCCAGAATCAAGCCTAATCTTTCAAAATCCTTGTTCCACCAAACTGTTATGTGTCATAATGGTTTGTATTTCACTTTACATCCTCTTGCTAATGGAAAGGTTGTTAGAGAGTAAAGTAAATAGTTTGGGACAGGGTGGATTATGTGTTACTTGGAATAATGAATCACTCTTTTGTTTCCCTATGCTCCCGGTTGGGTGATACATTAAAGGAGGCCCACCAGGAGCAGTGAGAACATGTTTATTCTCTGTTTGGAGGTCATTCCATGAAGCTTGATTTAAATGAAATGCACAGTATGGAAACACCCTGCTATCCTGAGCTTAGAAAATAATCAATTGTCGTGGGGTGAATACAGTAGCTGAGCTAGTTCCATGGATGCAAGTCCATTGAGTGGTTACCAGCGACAGCTTGACAGCAGTACCTACACTGATTGCTCCTGCAAAAATGTTTTCAATACTAATAGTGAAAGCAATTATTGTTGTTTCATTGTTTCTGAAATTACTTCTTGCAGCAACAAGGGATAATTATTGGAAGTAATTTCTCTGCAGTAACTTTCTCTAGGAGGAGCTGGGGTGGGGAAGTCTGAGCTTTTAATTTTTGTTGTAGAAATAACGGGTTTTGACATGGCTCTGTGTGGGTGTTGTGCCACATCAAAGCAAGAGAATCAATGCCGAGGTGCCAGTAGGTCAGTGATAGTACATTTCTCTTAATCTTTTAATCATGAGGTAGCTAAAAAAGAGAATCTAATGTTTTTATGACTCAGAGTACTGAATGGTGTCAAGAGCATTAACTTGCAATACTGTCAGTCCTTTTAAAACTTTTAATGTGTTAATAGTACTTTTCCTGTTCCGGGCTCCAGCACCCATTAACTTGCACTGTAGCTGTGAGGGCTCAGTGTATCTGGCAGCTGTAGATTGGATACAGAGAATGCACAGCACATGATCGATGGGCATGGGTGAAAAATTTTGTTGGCTCTGGGACATGTAAGAATTCTGCAATAGCTGCAAAGAAAGAATCCAGCTGGTCAGAATTGCATAACAAATTCATTCTTTTTCTGGTTTTTAATTTGGTGGCAGGAATGGTGGAGACTTTTTGGCTGAAACCATTTTTGGCTGAAAAATTTAAATTCATTGTACCACAAAGTGTTTGTGTAAATGTATCCTTTTGAAATTCTAATGAAACAGACCATTGGAAAAGGCTTGTTTCCTGCTAGCTCAGCTCGGGCTTGGCAGTTTTAGACGGAGCTGCTGTGCTGATTGCTGTGATCCACAGACCCAGCAGGCCTGCAGTCCTTCATTTTGAGATTTTAGAAGAGGGCCAGGGCTCTCTGTTTCACAACAGGACTTCTCAAATTCTGGGCTCTTGGCTTTTCTGGTTTTGCCCTGGTGTACTCAGTGCTTGCAGAAAGCCAGGTACGTCCAGGAGCCCTGCAGACCACTGCTGACTCTTAGAAATTGGCACTGATTGTCGTATTAATTTATTTTGATTTCTTCTCTTGTGGGAAGTTTTGCAATATCTGTCTACTGTTCTTCAGAATTTCTTGCAAAATAAAATTCTCTGTTTCTGCTTTGACAAATCCTGTCATAAATGAGGCAGGGAGTCCACAGGTGCCACACAACACTCTTGCTCTCAGAGCTGACTTAGGTGAGTTTTTAAGCAGAGCAAAAAGTTGAAATAATGTATTATTCAGTCACAAGGCGCAGCTTTGTTTTCGGCGGAAGGATGAGCGAGGCTACCTGTGCAGGCCACTGGTGGCTGATGTGAAGTGCATGTGCATTAGATGCGGCAGTGTCACTGGGCAGGTGACAACTCTGTTCTTGGCAGTGAATCACAATGATGTTACCTTAATATTTGCAAACTGCATGACTTAAGTATATAAAAGTAGTGTTAATCTCAGATATTCTGGAGTAATTATTTTGCAAGAGGTTGAGCTTCACAAATAGTTTCTAAAGCCATAGTTTAGTATAACTTTATGGACTAGAGTTATGTGCCTAGTGAACAAGATTTTACCAGGTATCAGTTTGGTTCAGAGAAGGTAATACCATTAGTATTTGTGCAGAGATACTCTTTTATCCTGGAGTGACATGTTTCTGTAACCTTTGTGTACGTGTAAGCTATCCAAACACTCACCTGCTTAGGGCATCCTGCTTTTTCAACTTTATTTTGCATCAGGCTCAATGTAGCAGATTAAGCTTCACTACTCTGAATGTTTTATGTTGTCACTGGAAAGGTTCCAGCTGGAAGGTGCTTATTTAATGGTTTTCATCTGGACTTCTGTTGATGGGGAGCCAGACAAGGGTGAAAGACACCTGCTTTGACTAAAGCAAGGAGCTGACAAAAATCACAGGGTTTATGAAAAGTTTTATGGTTAAATGACACTTTAAAGTTTCTAGACTTTTCAGTACTTTAGGCATTAAGACTTTTGGGGTTTTATAGCATGGATAGTAATTTTTTACGTGTGTGTAGCTTCATTTACATAAAAATATTGTGTAGTCTTGTAACATTCATGTTTTTATCTGTGAAATGGGCACACAAATGCACAGAAGTGCAGAAACCAACTACCTATGTCTGACTGTAGAATCCAGGTAGCGAAACTATCTTGAGTACAAGTATTGCTTATTTGAATAGAAATTGTAAAGCATGCAGAAGTATGTAAAGAGTTTACTATGTAGGCTTTAATTGCATTTAAAAATTGTTTAGTGCTGTCAGTCTGTTACTGTCCTTCATTATTACATGTTCCAGGGCTTATAATTTTGTTTGTAACTCTTTCAATGTTTTACTAATTTTTTTTTAAATTTTATTTTGGCAAATTAGAGTACAGTAGACATGCTTGGATGTTAGACGTAGTTGTGCATGTTGAAAAAGAGCAAAGACTCTGAAAGTAAAAATTATGTTCTGAACATACTTCACTGATGCTTAGTTTGGAAATATCTTTTCTGGTGAATCGTCTTATTTGTTTTTGTTTGTGTTTGGCTTGCTTTTTTAATGTTGTTTAAAAGCCTTGCTCACTTCAGGTAAGTCAGTTTGAGAAGAGTTTTAAAACTGATTGTTCTATATGGTAAAGAAAGGACTATGTTTTTCTCATTAAATGACTGTGGATCTATTTTGTCCATCTGGCAATTCCACATCAGTTTTTATTTCCACCTGTAAAACTGAATGTGTTACACAGCTGTATTACAGATGTAATGGGTTTTAACCCAGGGCAAAAAAAAATCGGGGATTGTAAATGTGTGAAGAGTGCTCATAAACATGTAGTTTCTGTAGGAACTTTTGTATATAGTCTTTCTTAGAACTGCTTTAACCTCCACCGTGCAGAGTGTCTCTGTACTTAGCAGGTAGGTCTGCAATTTCACAGGAATGTGTAGCTTCTAAATGTCTAAGAACAGCAATAATTGGAAGGGGAAACACGAAGGGCTTTTTCCTTTGGACTTTATTATACTGTCTCTATGGTCTGGTACCTGACATCCGTGGAACAGGTATGCTTATTGAGAAAAATGGCCTTTTGTTGAGCTAGCTCTTTAGAGTTTAATAACACTTCAAAGTGCATCTGACCTGCAAAGTCAATCTCAACTCTTACGCCCTATTTTAAGTAAAGAACCTTGAGGTCAAGTGTTGCATGCTATTGGCTTTTTAAAATAGTATAATAAAGCCTTCCTTTTTCTCTAGAACTACTTAACGTTTCTGCTTTACTATTTTCATAGTGTATTGACGTAAAACCAAAAAACCCTACAAAAAAAAAAAAAAAACCAGACCAAAAAGCAACCCACAAAAAACAAACACCCACCCCTGCCTCCCCCAAAGCAAATCCATTGCTTTTTATGGCAGAATAACCTTCAGTGGAAGTCCAAACAGGGATTTCTTGTTATTGCTGCTGAGGGTGGATGTAGCTCTGCTCTTCTGAAGGAGGCTTCTTGTCAGACTCTTACGGATGAAAGCACAAACCCAATTTTGTTTGCTCTCCGGTACCACTTTCTGTGGTATTATTGAGCACTTATAGCCATGGAATGGGAGCAGACGTCATGGTATTTCTAATAGAGAAAAACAGAATCTTTTGCACTTTGGCAGTTTCTGTCTCTCTAAAGCACTGGGGATGTGCTTGTGAATGCATTTGAGTTTTCAGTCTCTGTGTTTCTTTGTTTGTCAATGCCTACAGACACTTCATGGTAACTTGGACTTGAACTTCTTAACTCAGTCTGGTGATGTTTTAGATGTTTAATTTTTGCAGTAGGATTTATTACAAATGTGCACAGATGACCAAATTAATCAGAAATACTCTAAAGGATCTAGCAGTATTTTCTACTGTCATTTAACTGAAGGGGCTTACAGCCCTTGTAACTTTCCTTGTGAAGATGTCTTAGAAAAAAATACATCATTTCCATTACACAGGACCAAGTAATTTGAAATTATTCTTAGGGTTTTTTTCAAGGTAGAAATCTGTAGAACTCACTAGAATTACACAGCTTGTAAATTATTGAAACCATTTATTTTTTCTGAATTTATTGAAAGAGGATAACTTATTACTTAGCCTTCCTCTATTTTGTAGCAAGCAATGTTTCCATGTATTAAAAGCTTAAAATATTCTAGTGCTATTATACTGTTTGTGAAACAGGCTATCATTTTTATTTTATTTGATACCAGATTACCCTGAAGTTATTGCTCTGAGGCTGTACTTGGTCTCCTTGGCACTGGTGAGGCTGCACCTCAAATACTGTGTCCACTTTTGGGCCTGTCACTCAAAGAAGGACATTGAGGGGCTGGAGCGTGTCCAAAGAAGGATAATGAAGCTGGTGCAGGGTCTGGAGCACAAGTGCGTGAACGGGTTGTCAAATACTGACACAGGCTTCCCGGAACAGAGGCGGAGTTGCCATCCCTGGAGGTATTTGAAAGATGTGTAGACATGGCACTTAGGAGGACATGGAGGTGTTAGGTTTATGGTTGAATTCGATGGTCTTAGGGGTCTTTTTCAACCTAAACAATTCTATGATTACACTGATATTGTCTTGTGTTGCTTGCTTACACATAAAAATGACTGTCCCGGTTTGGGCTAAACTTCCTGGTTTGAGCTGAAACTTCCTTGTTTTGAGTTCTGGACAAATAGAATTATACCCTGCAAATACTATGACCCCGCATTTAATTGGTTAAAAGAGGGTCAGGTGCACTGTTATGTGTTAAGGTTATAAAGCAGCATGCAGGGAGGAATCCCTCTCTCTCGACTACCGCACCTGCATCAGAGAGCACCTCCTTCCACGAACCTGCCCTGCCGACCGGCCAGCCCGAGAGCAGCCTGAGACCAAGCCGAGGCCTGAGGTCCACACCTCCGGATCGGCCAAGGAAACACAGACTGTAAGCTGTGCCTGTCGTAAGTTTTTGTCTAGAACCGGGCGTGATAACTAGCCGTTTTCAAGCCGAGAGCTGGGCTCTCGCCTGGCTATCTCCGTACAAGAAGCTTTCCAGCGGTGCTGGGGGGGCGGCCCGTCCCCCCCTTGTTCCCTCATTTTACTTTCTCCACTTGGAACCAAACCACAAGCAGCGGCAAAAGTCTTCGCTCTTATCTCGTTACTTGGCCGCCTGCCCAGAAAGCTGGCTAGAACTTTGGCCTTGAAAAGGACAGATTGTTTATAAACATTTGCTACTCACTACTTCGGGGTTTTTTTCCCTTTTTTTTTCCGTTCCCCTCTCCCTTTCCCTTAGGTTGTAACTATATATATATAATAAGGTATAGTTATGTATGAATATATTGTATATTAAAGTTTGTTTCAGCTTTCCCGACCACAGACCAAGATGTGAATTTCTTCCTTTCCCTGTTAAATCCCTTCCTATCAGGACAGAGGGATTCCGTTAAGGGAATTCGAGGAGTGGATACCTCGGTCCCTCAACCCTTAACAATGACACATGCAAGTACAGGAGGATTCAGTCATGCACAATACTGAAGGTTTTATGTGTTAATGTTTTATGTGTTTTGTAAGTAAAAGACCTTAATTTAGACCTTATTATCTGTACAGTATAAGGTATATTAGGTATGTTGCTTTTTGGCGGATTGGATCTTTTAAGCAAATTCATCTTTCTCTTTAACAGGAATTCCTGGAAGGTGAGCTTCTGCACTTCGTCACAAAATTACATAATTGTTTTTCTACCTTTTCTATCCTGTTCGGTAATGGGCGAGTTTCCATTAAAGAAAGCAGGTGTTCAGTTTGCGTAGTCCATGTGACATATATTTATTTTGTATACGTTACTGCTAAAGTGTAAGTTAGAACCAATCTGCAGGTTGCTTGTCCCTGGGTACTCAGTTCAGACTGATTAGATTTGCTTCATGTAATCTGTCAAATATCCTGGTGGGCAATCACGTAATTTATTTAGGACGTGTTTTAATTCCTGACTAACTGTGAAAAGCTTTATATGCCATCATCCTCTTGAGCCACGTGGCTCTTTTTGAAAGATTATCTTTAGAAAGCCCACTCAGGTGAAGTCTAGTCAGGTAAGTTGATACGTACTGTCAGCTAGATCTAAGCAATGGAAATTATTGAAATCGCCCTAATCATAAAATATAGTTAACAATGTCTGTTCCCTTTTTCTGGGACAGATCAATTTTATACTAACAGCAAATCAAGGGCTGATTTAAAAAGCAATTATTTTTTTATCATTTCAGCGCTGCTAGAGGTTTGCATTAGTGAAGTCAGCCAGCCTTCTAGCAGAGAGGCGCCAGAGCCGTTCTGGTTAGCGATGATTCTGCGCTTTGTAGAGATACAGAAAATAGGTAACGGAAAAAAGTAAAAATAAAAATACTAATTTTAGTAAGTCTACACTACTACTATTAGACTAAAAGTAGTTCGAATACAAATTGTTCCCTTACAAACTAGCTATCTGTGTCAGACTGGAATCTGGCAGGAGGAAAGCCTGATGTATAAGCAAATAAGAACCAATGAGTGAAATCTGCAAGAATATTCTCCTCTAAGAGTATCTCTTCACTCCTGCTATTATATCAGTGCACTATTTCCTAAAAACAATTCAATTTTTATTTAGCCTAGAACTAAGTTCAGTATTTTCCCTCAAATAGTAGGGAGATGGTTGTTTTGTTCTAGTAATTCTATAGCATTTCCATTTAATTTTCCTATGATCTGTGGAACATGGCAGCCAGGGGATTCTTGTGATGCTTATAATCAGCAGGAATTCAGATGTGCTTCTAGGGCACTGAGTTTCTTTTTTGTTGTTCCCCCCTCCCTGAGTAAAGTGAGCTTTTTTTTCCCTTCACGACGTTTTCCACGATTTTTGGAAGAGAAGTAACATCTGTGTTTGAGAATCAGCACTGTACTTGATTTCTCAGTGGGAGGCACTGTTTGAAGAGAATGAAATACTTTACAGCAATGACAATTCTCTTCTTACCCATGGATGAGAAGTTGTTCTTCCACAGATCACTCCTAGCTGCATAGAAAATCTTGTAAGGCCTTTGTAATGTTCAGTGTATCTTCATCCAAGAAGGGAGGTATTTCTTCTTGCTGTCAAATTATTTTGGTTTGACTGTAGCTGATCAAACTTCGCTGAGACTACAGCTGCCTGACAGTTGCTGTAGTTAGGTGTATGATGCTCACATAGAAAGGAAGCTTCTGTCAAACTTGGAAGAGAAAAGATTCTGGCAGTACTAGTACCATACAGATCTGGAACGATGGTGCTGGAGTAACAGAAGGGTAATTTTCAAAAATTTTGTTTTGACCTTTATCACCAGGAAGGGTGTGAAGGAAAATTTCTTTCCACCCACCAAGTGTGCGTCGTGGTGGCACAGTTTGTCAGCACAGCAATGAAATGTTCATGTGATCCTACTGGAACTATTGTTGTTGTCACATCAAGAAATGCTGATAATGAGACACTCATGTCATAGCCTTATAAAGCCATTACAGGATGGTAGTGAAGTCATACAAAGCAGATGTTTGTGTTTCTATACTTACATAACTCTTTTGTCATTAACCCCCCTCATTAAAGTCAGAGGTAAATAGAAAGTAGTCATCCCATCAGTAAGTTAAAACCTCTTAAACTGGGGTTTTTGGAGTTCCCATTATAATTTTTTGTTAGTGGTATGGTGGGTCATAGTATGAATTCTAATTCTAAGACAGGGTTTCTAACTAAAGTCACTAAAAGTTAAGTGTCTTGTGTTGTGTGTGGTTTTTTTTTTTTTTTAATTTGCTTTAGCTGATACTCTTTCAGCGCCATTAATCAGTTTAAGACAAAAACTGGATTATTTCCTCAACCACGTATTTCTTGAGATCAGTCACTGTGTCTCTTATCTCATCATAGTTTTTATTCTACCCAGGACTAGTTAGAGACTGGATAATACCTGTCACTGGATAATGAAGCCACTTCCACTGCCTTTAGCTAAATTCTCAACGGTATGGATGTTTATGATTTGAATCTCCTATTTCTTCTCCTTTTGAATGTGCAACATTTCAATCCTTTCCTCCTTTCACTGCCCTCTTTCTTCCTTCCTTTCTTATGCTTAGTAGGATTTTGCCAGAGTGGTGTCGGAGCTCCAGAAGATTCAGTTTGCTGGGTCTTAAGTTACAGGTCAGATGTGAGAATCAGATACTTTAAAGTGAGCATCATATGCTCCAGGGTGATGCCTAGAGCATCGCAGGAAGATGTGACAATTCTGAGAGGCATTTTGTAAGTGGAGGATCATCGGTTATTGTTCTCTGGCCATCGGATTGCCTCCTTGGTAGTTGTCTTCTACCCTGTAGTGCAGGTTTGTCTCCTTTCCTCACGAGGAACACCAGTGGGGATACAGTCTTATTTCAGAATATCATGTTGGATATTGTTTCATCTAACCTCAGCTTCCTCTTTGTACCCCAAGATGGTGCTATGCTGACTATTAAGCGGAGGAAGGTGGAAAGGGGAAAACTCCAGATTGTGCACAACTAGACAGAACATAGATCTGATAGATATGTTCTTAATTCCCGGTGTTTCATATGCTTTAGTATCTGTTCATTCCTTCTTATGCGTTTTGAAGGGAAGATGATGAGAGCTAAGTTAGCAGTGGTTGCTAAAACTAGAGGAAAAAACCAGCAGTAGCTTGATGAACAACTCCCAAACCTCAGTTAACTATTGATGATGATAGAAGCAGTTGAAGTGAAGATTTAACCTGTTGTTTGGGGTGAATACATATTGTTGTCACTAACAAAGAACCTGAAAGAGAAAATGGCAAAGGTGAAGGAATGCCAACACTGAATAGGTTCCAATATTTTAAATCCACCCGTCTATATCACAGCTACAAGGACTGATTGATAATGCACAGATTTCATCATGTTTTATCTCAGGTTTGATGCCAAACTATCTAAGCACTATCTGGAAAAATGTTGGTTTTGCCCCTCTTCTCACTTCATTGAAAATGTTGTCCGAACTGAAGATGTTACTTACCCGACAAGCTATACCTGCAGGTTGTTCCTCTATAGCAACAACATGTCTCAGGTAGGAAGCTGGGAGAAGTTCTGGAAACGAATGACACCAAGTCTCCCCCAGTTTAATTCTACACTGAAATAACCTAAACTGCGGTACTTCATTAGAATTAAGTTAGAAATTCGGGTCATTGCTGTAAGTTAAATATATTTAAAAGCATATACTTATTTAATTTGCATAATTAATACTTAAATAAAATTCTCCTTTTTTGAGCTCATCTGAATCTTAATGGAGTAACATTTACAGTGTGCTAAGTCAGATTAGAACTGAGTCCTGCAAGTTTGAATTGGTACGTTGTGGAGAAAAATTCTCTAGCAAAAGCCTTTGACTTCCACGTGTGTTGGTGTTGAAACCTTGCAGGAAAAATATACTTTATGCGTGCTAGCAAAAGCTTTCTCTCTAGAGCTTATACTGGTGGTGTGATTGTGAAATTAGACAAAAGGAGCTCTTTGGTAAAAAAAGTGAGATGTGAAAGAATGTAGAATGGGTGAAAGTAGAAGAAACAGTTAATGCTTTCTCTTTGTAAAAGAAAGATACATTGGATTATACCCTCCATCGGGTGGATGGCATCAACTGCAACAGTTCCCTGCCTTGTCTGTTATGTACTAGCCTTGCTTCACTAAGGGTATCATTTATCTTGCGGAGTGTCACTATGCGAAGCTGTGGTGGCTGCAATGGGACAGACCAAAGGTAATAATGATGCCTTGCTCCTTTTATATCTTGAATTAATTTCAGGAGCATTCTCTCAGACGTGGAAGATTTTATAAATATCAAGTAAAAAGTACCACCTCCTAATAGGAAGTTCCTAAGATCTGAGAAGGAGCTGTAGACATGTGCTTGTGTGTTGTCTTGCTGGATCCTGTTTCCTGATTGTGTCTTGACTGATGCCCGTAGGGAGTCTGTGTCCCTAAAACAGGGCTTTGGCTATTGCTGGAGCGGGGTGGGGGGACGGGGGAGAGAGACCTGTAAATGAAATAAGACACTTCTCAGTTTGTATGCTTAGCTCAGTGAGGCTTTAGTTCCTTTTTTTGGATCCAGCCTCTACCTCTTTCTTTTCATAGCTTTAATGGCTTTTCCCTTGGATAGGTAAAAACTTTGGGGGTTAGAAGAAGGTTTAAAGTTCTGAGGAAATATTACAGACACATGCCCTAATTGTAGATGCTATTACGAGAATAAGGCTGAACTGTGATGAATTGGGTAATTCCCTCTCACACGAGAGGAGGAATGAATTCTTCATAGCTGAGAATTGGAAGGCAACCTCATTTAACAGGCAGAGGGAAATGATCTCCTGAAAAGGCCCTGTCAGAGTCCCCTGGCTTGCTAAACTGTGTTTTCTGGAGATGGGAAGCAGGTTTGAGTCTGATTGGAAGCTCTTTATGAACTTAACTATATCTGGGAAAGCTGAACCATGGGAGTTTGTGTTCCTTGTGACTCTAGTTCTCTGACCTTTGTTTACTTCTAAAGAGAAATCATTACTGCTTTGTCAGAATGCTTCTTAGAAATTATTTTATGTACTTCTGATAAGAAGCTTCTCACTAGGAGGTATTTTGCCTTTATTTACAAATAGTTGCAGAGAACATGAAGCTGCACACATCTAACCTACTCAATTAGCAATGGGAGGGGAAAAGAGAGGAAAAAAAACTTTCAAAAGCTAATTGTGAGCCTCTTCTTTGTCATCATTATTTAGGAAAAAATGAGCCTGGGGAGAATGGCAAGTAAGGGTAAGGATCAGGAAAAAAAATCTTTAGCCTCTATTGGCTTTGCAGTCCTTTCTCTTTTTGCCTTATGGGTACCTGACTAGCCCTTCAGAAATCCATGTTTATTTTTGTTCCTATCTCAGGCTCCCTGTGTAAAGCCACGCAAAGTAAAACTGGCATCTTCTGCATAATGGGGCCTTCCTCTTGTATTCCTTCTTTTGAAAACTATAGCCTCTGTAGGAAATACATCTTTGCTTTGTGCGTGGTTTGTACATTTTTAGGTGCTGACACAGTATAATTAAAATTGAAGAAAGCACAGAAGGCATATAGAAACAGTAATTACTGGTATGTCAGTAACAAAATTAGTGGGAAGTGGGTATGAAAAAAGAAACTGTCCTTCTCTGAACAGCTTTAGTAGATCTGTCCTTGCCTATAGGCTTAAAATGTAGTATTGGAGGTGCAGAATCACAGATGTACCTGTAGCTGCCACTAATGATAAAAGTTCTCTTCATCTCAGTGAGGGGAATTAAGTGTGGTTTCTTTTTGCATATTAAGTACTCATTAATTAATTGATCACACATTGATGTGCAAGTGCTTATTGTACAAGTCCACAGTGTGGGTGGTTGCATTGCATGAGGTGTGGGCCATGAAAGCATCAGTGGAAGGTCTGCTTCTAGGCTATCGGAGAAACAGCCCTTTAGCTCCAGTGAATATGTATGAGCCTCTCTAGCTTTTTAGTCTTAAGCCTGCAGGGCTGTTTGAACGCTTTGGCAGAACTTGGTTTTCCAGCACCAAAGAAATGTGAGCCAAAGCTTAGCTCTGCTCTAGATGCTGGTCCTGCAGGGTTGCAAAGGAAAGCAAATAATACTCAGTTTGCTTTCAGGGTCTGTAAACTTGTTTGTAGTAGACTAATTTCACAACCAGTTTCTAGCCAAGTATTATAGGAGAATAAATGGAAGGATATTTTTTGGTTTGTTTGTTTTTTTATGAAAGGTGTGTATTATTTACTTGTTTTTGGTTTGTTTTTTTTTTATGCTGAGTTGGTTTGCTCTCTGCCAAGTGTATTAAGTGTCTGAAGCTAGTTACTATCATCAGTAGTTTAACCAAACTAGAACATAATAAATACCTTGAAAAAGAATTTGCTTATAATACATAGGGTGTGAGTTGCAGAAGGATCTCATAATGCCAACTGCATATGGAGCACATATTTTGGCTTGATCTAAAGCAAAGACCTTCTGTAAATTTTGGGTCCTGGTCCAGGGTTTGATGTCATTCTTCTAAGCTCAGGGTAAACTGGATACTTTCCCCCGCCCTGATTCCTTGACCTGATCATCGTTTTTGATGGTATCCTTTTGGACAGTCAGCTTTTCAAAACGTAAAAATAACTATTCCAACGTCAAAAAAACTTTCAGACTACAGTCCCATCATTGAAAGGTGTTTTGAGCACCACGCGAGTTGTCTTATCCCACGCAAGTGCAGTTCAGACTTTTAAGGAAGTCTCACTCGTTGACTGGTGCGTATCTTGGTGTGCTGCAGCACAAAGACTTGACTAGAGAATGATACAGAATTGCTGCTTTATGAGCTCTCATCCCCGTCAGAGACTAGGTTCTTCTTTTCTGTTGTACAGCAGAATAGTGTAAGATCACTTTTGACCTACTGATTCAAATTTTGTCTTGCAGCTATTAACCTTCTTTCTTGTTACTTTGCACATTTATTTATTAGTAAGGTTTTGTCCAGGGATGTACTTTTCTTTTCGGTAATTTGGTGGTTTTCGTAACTTGAAGACGCGCAGTTTGAAAACTGTATCTTGTGACTAAGGCAAACCTCAGCAGGTAGTGGCAATGATCATATCCATACTTAGTGTTAACTTTTCTGACGAAAGAATAAACAATTGTTTTACTACTTTCACGCTGACCTTCTCCTTCCAGCAAAAGGGATGATGATGCTGGAGGCAGTCTGATGCATAGGTTGTTTCTTTGGTGCAAGTAGACTGGTGTGTTTTGAAGGAGTGCAGCTTTCCAACTAGTTTAGTGGTTAATGCTTAAATGTACATTTAGCTTAAAAAAGCTTTGTAAAGACAAGATAAAATGCTCTACAAAAACTTTGTGCTTTGATTTTTTTGAAATCTACACAGGCCCTGGCTGTCACAAATCTCACGCTGCAGAATCAAATGTGTGTATCTTGGGAGCAGCTCTCCAGATAGGTTAGCAGTACTCTGAAAAACAAGTGTCGCTGTGTACAAATAAATTTCGATTCGAATTCTGATTGCATGAAATTGATTTGAAGTGAACTCTGAAAGTTTTCAAAACCTGAGAAGTATCTGATCAGCACAGTAAAATCTTGTGAGCTGCAGTTCACCTTGCCTATTTCTGCTGTTGGAACCTGTGTTGATAGGAACTTTGCACTGAATGATCCAAAGGGAGATAATTGGGTTCTGACCCCACTGTGAGTTTTGCATGGGCTCATTAACATTTAGACAGATAGGATATGTTAGAGTTGCCACTTCTTGTTTCACTGTAGTATTGAATTGCAGCTTTTTAATAGTTTATATTCATGAAACACTATAATTTTTGTTACGCTTCAGTGAGATTTGCAAGGTGCCATTGAAATGAACAAATACACGCAAATGACTGTAAAGCTGAAAGGTGATTTTAACAATATTAAGTCAGGCTATTTAAAGTAGTGTTCAGTTTTGCCATTTCTCTTTCACTGGCTGGCTACTTTTACAATAAGCTTGCACTGCTGATTTTTCTTTTTGGTGTGTACAAACCAGAGAGGCTTTACGTGTGTTTCTCTGTATGTGAAGGCAGGAGTACCTCTGCATTAGGGAAGGAATAGGGTGGGTTTGTGTGGTGGGTGGTTGGTTGTTTTTTGGTTCTTTTTTGGTTCTTTTTAAAGCTGGCTCTCCAGTGACACATGTAAATGCTAGTACCCCAATAGGAATTCTACCCTCAGACATGACTCTGAGATTTCCAGTCATCTCTTCTCTCCTTAGCCACGTTCTCTACCTAATAAAATCTCTTATGGAGTTTTTGCATTTTGTGGCAGCATTTGTAAATGTGCTGATTATCTGGTGACTCCTGTTACTGGCAAGGGGACTTGAAAATTTGATTGCTTCATTGCGGTGCTGAGTGCTTCTGAGTATCTGGCTCACAGGGGCTTGCGAGGTGCACAGGAGCACTTGCATTTGATCCAAACCTCTCCACTGGCACATCATCTCTTCTTTATTTGGTGGTTTGGTTTAAACTTCTTTTCTGTGAAGTAAAGGTGTGGCAGGAATAGTAACTCTAGTGATACAGTTCATAAAGCTGAAGGGCATTGACCTGTGTCCTATAGAACAATAAATTTTTGACTTTGAGAGCAGTTTGCTGCTCTGTGAATCATCTGCTCTGTTTTCATACGCAGTGTTAAAGTGTCAAAACTTTGACATGAGAAATGCCAGTATTTCTGTTAGTTCCTTACCTTAAACCTGTATGTCTGAGAAAGTCAGAGTACTCTCTGTTAGTGGAACAGTTCCTGTCATAAATACCAGATGTGTAGGAGAACGCTTCACGCAGATGTGAAGTACTGCTGTTCGAGTGCAAGACTTTCACTTTCTGCCCACCTGTCATATCTCATATGTTAAGCTGGCAGTAAAAACCCGTTTTTTTTGGATTTGAGTTCTTATGTTTACATTGGTTTAAAAATACAACACATAGCAATGAAAGATAAAATGCACCTCCAGATGTTACAGAAAAGCTCTCTGAGAAGGAAACCTTTATTATGACATTGCACAAATTAGATATGTGGAGTTTAACAGAGAAATTTTCATTAGGGAAAAAAACTTCTTTTTCACTAAGGGAAAATGTCTGTCTCGTAGAGGGTATTCCTTTGCAACAGAATCCCAATTATAGGATATTACAATGAAGTATGTATTTTCCATTTGTCATCAATGGGTATGGGTCACTCTGAAAATCCCTGAAAGCTTTTTATTTAGTTAGTTTAGGGGAAATAAAGGCAAGTAAATGAAAAGTTGAAGACCAAGGCTATAAAGCATGTTACTGCCTTGAGATGGTCAATCTGAGACAATTGAAAATAGAATTCCTTTAAAATCCAAACAACTCTCTTCTACCCTCGTCCTCCAGAACTTGGCCTTTTTGTGCCGGCTGAAGTAGACAACTGGAATCTCAAGTAGGGAAGTAGAGGGTATAACAACAGATGATGTCCACTATTTGGCTAAATATGTAAGTACATAAAATGGGAGTAGAGACATTTTAAGTAAAGTTAGTGCATCTTTGCTTTGAAATGTGGAATATTTTGTTACGTGTAACTCTGGTGGGAAGATTTGTATGCTCTTTTGGCCTATGGAAATAAGACTGATGAAGAATTATACCTTTTTGTGTCAGAATACCTGAGTCTTTCTTAACCGTTTGACTCCATATATTTGTGTTGGAGTTTTATCTAGATGCAAAAGCTATCTGTCCTCAGTAGGAAAGTAATTGAACTGCCTTAAATCAATGTTTCGAGTACAATGGTTGAATGGACCATGATTTGCTTGGTCCCCTATGGAGGAAAACTTAATGGCTTTTATTTACTGAAAATAAATCCAGCCTTTTTGATAAGTATATATTTAGTGTGCTACTGGTAGCACTATAAACATGTCAAATAGTAAACATAATATGCTATTCATATGAGAAATAGTTGGGGGAATGTATTTCTTTGAGTCTTTTGTGTTTACACAATATAAGGGGGGTTGTTTGGAGGTAAGCTTTTACTGTTGAGAGAAAATGTAATGATGAAAGTCTGCTAAGATTGAAAACTTTACAAATTTTGTTGCTTTTTGCCATGGCAATTTATACTTAGGATTTCCTTTTAAATAACAAGCAGCTTTGTGCTTTCCTGGTTTTTTTGTTTTGTTTTTTAAATAATATAATGTTATCTCAAACCCAAACACAGGTAAACCAAGGCATTTATTTTAACGTAGTCTTTCTTTCTAGATGGTTGTTGTTTCTTAAGATAAACTTTTGCCTAAACTTAAGTGTTGAAGTCAATCTATCCTCTAAGAAGAAAAATGGACAGCAACGGGGGAGGAGTGGGGAAGGTTTGGGAGGTTTGATTCTGCAAAACTGGACATGGCTAAATAATGTGAATGGAGATGTTTCCCAGTTACCAGATGGAAATTATAATGGAGTAGAGCTTTTTTCAGAGCTCAGTAAGTGAAGAAATTGTGACAGCAATGGGTAAAGGCTTTGAGTTATTTAGTGGAATCCATATGGGGAAAACTGGAATAGTGATGATGCCAGTACCTATGAGTAGTAGGTAATACCTACTAATACCAACATAAGCAGTGTTTGTATTGGTTCTAGTCTGGTTTGTGGAGAGCTCTTGCTTACAGGTTTTTACTCGCTGAAAGCCTGGTATGTTCCTACCTTTGCACACAGTTTCTGAAAATCAGTGCTAATGATTTGCCAACTTTTGCTGGCTTGTTTCTCCGTGTTGAAAGGAATAGTAACCATGATTTATATTGCTTTCCAGCTTCATTAGTTAGGCATGTAGGTGCTCGTTGTGTATTGTTAAATGTTTGGTGTTCATTGGAATTTATATAGTCTTGATGCATTTTCATCATATAATCATCACTGATGTGGTAAACAGTTCTGAACATTCCGTGCAAGACTTTGTAAGGTTATCATGCACTTGGCTTGGCTGTATTTGTGCATGCTGAGGCCACTGAGGATCTAGATGTTGCTGATCTCAAATGAGGATCAAATCTCACAAAAACTTAACACATCACTTAGTTACATCACATCTCACACAATATATCTGTATTTATTCTGTGAATGAAGCATTTTACAGAAAAGTTATTTTAAACCTCCAAAACACTTAATGAATAGTATTTTTACATGTATTTGCACTGAATATGTCTAATCGCTGGTGCAATGGAAATCATGTTACATTTCCTGTAGTTGCTGGCAGTGGTTTTATTCCCTTGGATCTCCCATTTTGTCTTGAAGAAGGCATATTACGAGAAAAGATAAATATACTTCAGTGTTACAACCTTTAAAACTGTCTTATGTATTTCCTCAAGTATTTGTTCACATGCTTAGAACACCAATTTATTCTAGGTATGCACTCTAAACTAGTGTTGTTTCCCCTGTGCGGAAACAGGCAGTAAAATCAAATATCTAATCCCTAATATGGGAACTTCTTTTAAACCTAAGAAAATTTAGAGGTTAGCAGACCCCCTTGTCACTGGAAATTGCAGCTGAAATGTGTTCTGATAGTTGTGAAAATACTGGTGACTATGGGTGTCTTCAGGTAGGAGACTATCAGGAAGCTAAGCTAGCACGATCATCCTTCATGCTACTGCCCTGAGGAATCAACTTCATTTTGCCTCTGGCTGTCCTTTTGCATATAGTAACTTCTGTCAGGCTGCATTTTCTATTTGCACGTTCTCCTTGATCCTGCCCATAAAACATCCCACTGCTGAGGGGAAGCAGAGCGGTTGGCCTGGTTTTGGCCTCTCAGAACATGTGGAGAACACACCTCCTGAGAGCGTAATGTGTTTTGAAGGCAGGGTGGACAGGAGATAGAATAGGAGACTTCATAAAAGGCACTGTAGCCTGCTCTGCCCCTGGATCCTGTAGATAAGCGGGCTGGAAGCAGTGCTGTTGGTTGCAAACTGCTTTCTGTGGCAGCTGATGAGTCCCCAGAGGGAGATCCTGCCAGCACGGTGTCGCTGTAGGAAGAGGTGCGACGTCACGTAGAGGCCTGGCCAGGAGAAGCCAGTTTATCAAGGCAGAGTTTTTCTGGATCTGTGTGTGGGTGGCTTCCTGCTGGAGCTTGAAGAGCTGTCAGTGTTGCCTTTTTATGACAATAGTGTGGGGGAAAGCTATGCAGAAGTAGTCTTAAAGAGCTAAGAAATGTTTAAAATACTTTTCCTTCATGCCTCGCTGAAAGACCACTATTTTGCCTTTAATAGAAGAGAGATTATAATCACTTGGTTTTTAAAAAGAGTATTTGGTGTTGTGCTTCAGTGAGTTCTTTCATTAAGAGCTTGCAGGCAATAGATCTAGGCACCTGAAAATAGCGGTAGCAGAACTGTATTTCTCCAAACAGCTCTTGTAAGGATTCTTTCAGATGTCCGGCCACAGACGGTAAAAGGAATAGCTTAGGCACAGAGTCAACTGTCAACCATAAGAAAAAGTTTCGCTGGTATCCGATAGATACGTTTTAATTGATAAAATGGCCTGTTGTCTGCTTTTTAATCAAAAGAATTCTTGAACCATATCTATATGTGCCATGAAAATAATATTTGTATTAGTTAAAGAAAACTTAATTAATTGCTCTAATGAGTCATGGACATTAGTAAGGAGGCAGAAGGAAAGCATAACGTGTCTTGGGTGAAAAGCCAACATATTTTTCGAGAGAAATGTGTCAGATGCTTCTTGCTGTATTTAATGTCTTAGTGTGAGGATGTACAAAATTTTCGCAAATTGTCGTTACAGTCCCATCATTATTCACATACCCCAAAACTACCTTGTTTATTATTCTTGTTATTGAGAAAACAACTTGCTGTAGAAAACTGCAAAAGTTGCAAGCTCAGAGGAAGGATTCAGAAATATGTAATCTGCAAATCTGTGTATCTTTCTGCAATAGCAAATACTACCTGTTCCTTGGAAGGATTGTTGCTTTAAATTAGACCAGAAATATATGAGAATAACTCTGCCTATGCTAATTAAACATCATTAGGCAGTTTCAGTCTGCCCTGACCAAAATTTTTTTCTTGGTGTCATAAGAGAGAAAAAGGAAGGGAAGAAAAGAAAAAGGAAAGGAAGGCTGATGACATCTAAGTATTATGCTTCCAGTTGGGGATAGAGATGATTCATCAGGCTTATTTCCTTTTATTTGCACCATTTTTCTATCTGTATCAAGAAAACTCTCAAACTCTTTCTCCAGTAACAGAGAAAACAATAATAAACAAAAAATGTCGAGGAAGGTGATTGGGTTCTAATAACTCCAGGAACTCTGAGGTTGTTGTTAAAGACAGTTTGACAGGCTTTTTGTCAGTTTCTTAAGCTTTACCCATAGTATTTACTTTCTTGATAAGTACATATCTTCTTTTAAACTCCAGGCTGGTAGTATTCTTATTAATTGGCTGAATGTGATGCAGAAGTAATGCTTGTTCCCTTCGAAGAGGGGAAATTTTTCTTTTCCCTTGAACTAGAGGGGTCAAATTCAGCCAATGCACAATCAAACTATATTGGAGCTGCAGTGTGTCTGAAAGTTACTGTATTTATAACATGGAACAGAATGATAATTCTCCTTCGGCTGGCAGAATGCATTATCTACAGATCACTGTGATGAAAGTGGGATATATATATGTGTGTGTCGTTTCTGCAGCCTTTCATTTCTGAAAGAGTTCAAGCAGTCCTTAATATTCAGTGCTTTGTGATGCCTCTGGACAGCAATTTAGTTGGTGCAGATCCTCTGATAACCTATATTTCTTTAATTTTTTTTTATTCTGTAAGCGGGGTGTGTGGTATGGGACTAGAGTGGCAAGATACCATGCAATACTTCAAGTTGTAGCGTGTGAGATTAATAAGAATTTATAGTGAATAATTGTGTTATATGGTTACTATAAATTATGAGAAACCTGCCATGACAATTCTATTGAACTTCATTTAAGAGAATGTTGGCAGGCATCTTTGCATAAATAATCTTTCTTGGAAATGTCATCATAGCTTTCTGGTGTTTTGCAAGACCTTAACAGAGAAAATAAATTAATTTGCAGGTGCAACATTGTCAGAAAATGTTTAGCCACATTGTGCGTACAGGGACGTGTGCATCTTTTCTCAAATCCAGAATGTTTGGATGCTCGGATCAGTTTCTGGAAGCTCTTTTAATCCATCGGTGATCTTAAACTTTTGGTGTGGGTAGGCATCTCAATTTGAGATTGAACAAACCTACTGTGAAAATGCCCCATTATGTCTACAATGCAGGTGGGATGTTAAGTAGAGGTAGCTGAGCTACCTCCAGAACCAGCAATAATGCTGTGTTGAGTATAAATTACTCTGAAACAGCGCTACAGAAGCGTGTCTGAGCTTTTACTGGGACTCAAGCTCAGCTCTTCCCAGAATCCTAGGCTGTGCCCAGCAGACAGGCGCTGGTACTCCATCCCTCAAGCAATGCGTATGAATAAAAGAAAAAGAAGGTGTGTTAAAGCATTGTGTGAACTGGTGGGGGTGCTTCTAGTTTTCTAAATTCACAGTAAGATGCTTACAGTTAGGATCCATCTGCCTGCCAAACCACTGTAATTTCAGTGCTTTATAGCTCTTTCCTGTGAGAAGATCTTTCGCTAAGCTGCAGGTTATCCCTTGGCAGGCCTTGGCTATGGATATGACCTTTGTACGGCAGGATGCATGCTCCACTAGCCAGCAAAACAAAGTGAGAACAGAGTTATAGCCCTTTTTCTTTTGAGGGTTGAGTTAAAGTGTGTGCACAGTTTCCTCTAGTGGCTGAGAGAGATTCTCTCAAATGGAATGAGGTTATTCCTGCACTCATCAGCTAAGAATTTTCCTGGTGATACTCGGGTAAAATAAGCAGAAGAAAACACACACAAAAATCTTCTTGTCCTTTAATATTTGAAAAAGTAACAGTGATATAAAGATTGACTAAAGCATATCCCATTCTGTGATGCAGTCAAAATCACAGATGTCCTTGTGAACATCTAGTACAGCAGCAAGCGGAGCGGTGGATTAAACCTATTTTCTCTGCATTGCTAAAAAGGTTAACAGTCTTACCACACAGTTTGGTGGGTTTAATGTTAAGGTTGATTCATCTTTCTTTCATGAAGGTTTGCAGTACTATGAGCTTTTGAGGTATGTCCAAGTTCGGTGTTTAAGCACACACCGCACTGTTGTGTTTAACTTTTTGCAGTCCTTTATACTGAAGTAAGGTTGCAGCAATCAGTCCTTTCTTTGTACATGGAGCAGTCTGACAGCATTCCTTTGTTGTGGAGTCATAAATGTACTTACAATAAATGTAGATAGCATAAATTCTAAGTGTGTATTTTTTTTTCCTTGGGAGAGGACAAGATTGATGAATTGTGAAGCAGATCTTTGAAGTCTTGATGAAATGTACTTTAATCAGCATTATTTGGGGAGGATTGCTTCTTTTTCCCTTGTATTAATTCTCTTAAATGAGGATTTTAATGAAAAACCTTGAAAAATGCTTTTGACTATTATAAAAATACTTCGTAATTCTTTTTTCTTTTTCCTTCGGTTGGTCATTTATATTCTGCACAGACTAGAATAGCACTGTGGGGGGAGCACTTAAATAGGAAGAAGATATTTGTCATCTGTCACACTCTGAAATTAAACTTTTGATATCGAGTTATTGCCTTTAGAAATAACTTCAAAAAATTTACATGCAGAGAAAAGTACATGGTGGGGGAAGCTGTTGAACTAGTTATTACATAACACTGTGTTAAATCCTCTGTCACTGAACAGTCTTCAAAAATATTTCTTCATGAATAAATTAGAAAATATATATCCATACAACAAAAATATCAATGATTCCTTGACCTCTTACATGGATTCTCTTTTTTCTTTTAACAAAATCAGAGAGAGAAAGCTGAGGTTCCCAGAGCTGCTGCAGAGATTTCTAACAAGAAATTGATATTCAGGTTTGTTAGATGCTTTGAAAATTCTTGTTGTACATTTACATATATTAAGAGAGTAGAAAAAAGAGAAAGGGGCCATGTCTAAGGAGAACCATTAGTTAGGGCAGAAAAGCCCAAAAGTACCAGTGGCAAACTGGTACGAAAAGTAAGCTGGGAGGAATCTCTGCTGTTTAATACTGGCTCCGGTGGAAAGAGTACTTGGATTTTGGCATGGTAGTTCTGTTTTGTGGAAGGATGTTGAAAAAATTATAGATGAGGTTAAACAAAGCAGTGGCTTATCCACAGGGATGGGATAACAGGGCTTTTCCTAGCTGGGGAGTTTAAGACTGCTGCGGGAAAACGATGGACTCCTTTTTCCCACATCCGGTTTTGTTTTGAAATGCTTGCTGAAATATCTGAGTGGCTGCGTTCACTTAAAGCTGTCATTTGTTGAGACAAGTGAGCAACTTTGTATTTTTTTACTAAATCAGGTTGTTTGCTTTGTGGTTTGTCTTGTCCCTTGGTGACAGCCTCTGCTGCTGTGCAGAAGGCTTGGAGGCATCGCTGTTATGTAATGGTGTACAACAAACGTATTTCCTTGTGCTCTGCAGGGATATATTTTTTTTGTCTGCTGCAAGTACGTCTGTCTTATTTGTAGCCATCGTAGCCTATGGTCATGTCATTTTCCCCCCCAAATGTTTACAAATTCTTTTTTCTTTTTTTTTGCCTTCCTCTTGGCACATAGTTGATAGCAGGTTTGATTTAGTATAATGAGACATGTGGTGCGAATGTGCCCATGCTGTCGCAGTGGAAGGACGCCTTACAGCAGAGGTAGATGGCAGCAGCTAGCAACATGCGGATCCTCCATCTGATGCCCTTTTTGTGTGCAGTTAGCCAGGCGGGAGCTGGCTACTGTGCTGTTTGCTGGCCAAATGCCAGCTCGACACATGGGCAGCACTCTAAGTAGCCAAGAAGCCTTACGTGCCTAAGAAATGTGTGATTTCTAGATGGGAGTGCCTGAAAAGCAACATTTTGTTAGTCCTCGACCTGTGCTTTCAGAAATAAGACAGTATTTATTTTTAATTAAAAAAAAAAATTCAAACATGAATTACATTTTTTGACACTATGTAAGAGGTGAAGCTCATTCCTTTTTGAACTAGTTTTTGTAGGATGTTAATCATATGGCCTTAAACTCTCTAGAAATGTTATTGGATCACTGACCTGATCTCTGGGGGAAACCAGTCTAGTGTCTGTGCTGAATATGGCTGTAAAGCACTATAATATCATATAGTTGTTATTCGAGGATACTTCTAGCCCAGATAATAATTTAGAACCAGAGAGAGAAATCATTAAAGGAATTGGTAATAACTCTGATTTATGAAATGCTGGTAAATATGAACAATGAAGTTGTAGGCACATAAGCCAAGTCATAATATTTTTATTTTCTTTGGAATTGTTTGAGTTCTGCTACAAATCCAGCCCCATTTGTTAGTAATAAAATGGAATATTTAGAAAATATATGTCTAATGTCTGTGGTGAAGATGGTACTATGCCTTTTGATCTACTAAATGTTCTTATAACCAAAACTATTTCAGAAGAATAAAGGTTTGACCTCTTGGGATATGAATAATGTTGAGGCAAATGAAGCTTGGACATCACCTTGAAACTTTCGAAATATATAGCTTTGATTCTAGCATTTAAAATCTTAAATAGCTGTTTCATTATTTATTTAAAAATTAAATACCTCAGGGGAACAAAGAAACATACCACTTATAAGACACTTACAGAATTTTTTTCTTCTGTTTTAAGTCTGCCCAAGCCTTTTTTCCTCTTTCTTCCACTTCAGTAATGTTTCCATTGACAAAACATCCCCAGAGCAATACCCAGTATATTGTGGAGTCTCAACCAAGACTCTTCATTAACACTGAGGTATAGTTGTTTCCAGAAGCGTGTTTGACATTTGACAGTAACATTTTTATAATCAGCTCTGCTGTCTTCTCATTCTCATTAATTAGGTCATTAATGAAATAAAGCATCTGTGAGGGCATCAGTGATGTGAGATCTTCAGGTAAAATGAATGGATTATTTTACTTAATCTATAACTTTCCTGCCCAAGAAAAGCAGCAATCTTGTCTGTTTGGTGCCTAATACTCTTTTCTAGCTTCAAGAGTGACTCGGGGTGCCTAGAATTTCCCCTTGAAGCACCACATTTGCTTGTTTCAAAATGTGTGACTGCTATGGGGCAATGTTTCCAGCTCCCTTTTCTAGCTAGGTCTTGTCTGAGAGAACAGCCTCTTTAGAAGAATGTCCTTGACTTGTGTAACAGAACAAGGAAACCCATTGCTTGCTGCTTTTTCAGTTCATCATCTGATGAGAGATGACAGTAGCTGTTCCAGAGCCACTGAGAGGCTTTACTGCTTGTCTTCGTGACATATTGAGCTAACACGTAGACTGTCAGTTTTGTTTTGTAATGCTATAATTACTTATACTGAAATCCCAGGGAATTATAAGAAAAATGAGATGCATTTCACATTGTAAGCTAAACTTGGAGTACTACTACATTTATGGGAGGTGGAAACAATTGAAGGTGTAGTAGAGGTCTCTATCACTGTTGTAGGGAGGTGTCAGTGGAAGACGGAATGCCTCACAGTAACCATTTAATTAAAAAATGAAATAATTTCTCCTCTTTCCATGGTAATGTATTTGCTAAGTATCAGTGTAATTTGTCTTTCCTGTTGTCTTCCCTTACTTGTGAATATTCTGATTTCATTTCTCTTCCAGCTTGAATTACAGATGCACAGTTCCTTATGGGTTGTTTTCGCTAGTACCACAGTCTCACAGTGTGTTATGTCCACTTGAGAAAAAGGGCACGTTGCTTTACCTGGTCTAGAGTCTCATTCAAACTTTGTAAACTTTGACCTAGGATGCAAGAGGCAAATGGGGTGAGGTTTTGAGGTCTCCTCTGCTGCAGAAGATTGAAGCACGGTCCGGCACAATGGGCAAGATACCGTTCCTCCCAGAGGCAGTGCTAATACAGCTGGCTGATTTATTTATCCCTGCTTCACCCTAAGTTCTGCCACCTTTTATCTTAACAAAAGCATTATGCTTGGTTCTCAGTCCACAGCCATGATAACTTGTAACAAATTAAATTTATTTATCTGAAGAGGTGTTACTGCATAGCAGCAGCATTCTAGGACACATAGAGATAAAGCACAAAGAAATTCAATGACACGGTAGTGAATGTACCTCTCTGGAATTCGCTGTAAATTGAAAAATACAAAGCAACTTTGATCTGTCTAAGCTACAGTATAAATTCTGGCTTTGGTCAGTATCATGCCAAATACTGATGTCATCTTTCTGATTTTGTGGAAGTTTTTGTCTTTACAAAGATCATTCTCTATATTTATATACGTATGTAATGATGAATGACATCTTTTTCAGCCTGACCTTCTTGGATTTTGTTCATCAAAATAAGAATCTGTCATTACAGCCTTTGCAAGTTACATTTAGGCTGTCTTTTGTGAACTACATGTATGTGCTTTGTCCGTTGGCTGTAAAGGAGTAAATCAAATAAAGGAAATAATGGAAAATCTTAGCTATTGGATGGCAAGGGTACACATATTGAGTAGTGGAAAATACTGCAAGTGGAAAAGCTCTTTTTAGGTGTTGGAACAATTGTGTGTAGCTTGAAGCACGCGACTAGAACAGTTTAAACAGTTATTAAAGACTGTTGCCAGATCTTATCGCAGCAGTCCTGCATATAGATTGGTGATCCCTGTGCAGCACTACAAAATGTGTGAATGAAATACACTCACTAAAAATAAACCTATTGAGTGCTATTGCTCAATTGCCATAAATACTGGATAAATGATACAGTTTTAGCAGTACAAAATCATCACCAAGGTTGAGTTAAAACGTGTTTAACTGCAACATTACACATGAGTTTAAGAGATGAAATTGTTGCAGGCTTCCTTTGCATGAGCATTCATTAATGTTTAAAAACAAATCCAAATTAACAAGACCACACCAAACAAACACACAAAACCATTCAAACATTGTAGCAGGATGAAATTACTGACCTAAGATGAGGTTAGGGCCAGCTGCGGCTGGTTAGGTTAGGCCTAACCTGTGTTCCTCCAGTGGAGGAACAAGAACACATAGCAGTGTGCTGAGCCTTGTAAAAAGGCACCAAGCATCATCTTACAAGCTTCACTGGGCATCGGTAAGTCTACAACTGATAAATCTCTGAGTATCTACAACCAGACTGTAATCGTCTTCGGGTTAGTGCATTGGACTTGGAGCCGTTGTAGTTCTGCTCTTGCATCTTTTTCAAGAGGTATTGGTGCGTTCTGGGTGTGTGGAAGCATTAAGTAGGGATACAGTTGTTGGAGTAGTCTGGAGTAGATTGTAGCTGCTGTAACTTACATTGTAAAGCCACTTAAAGAGCACAAATTCTAGAGAGAGAGAAATCTGTGGGGTTTAAAATAAATTTGTCCATTGGCTGTATTTTAATAAATTTTAAAAGTTCTCAAGACATTTGGCAATAGGTGAGCATCCCAGAGCTGATTGAAAGAGGGATGAAAGAACCTTTTCTTTGCCTCTCCTTTCAGAAGAATCCTTTAATACGTGATGAAATTTCTCTTGTGCCCTTGTACCCCAAACAGAATCTGTTTGCTTTCTTGTAAGAAATTGGTTTGTTGATGCAGAGTTTGCTGTTCCTGCCTTTGTGACTCCTTCAATTTTTTAGGATACTGAATAACTGTCATTAATTTCTTTACAGTTCAGTCTTCAGTTCGACTTCATCAAAGTCTTAAAAATCAATAAGCTGCTTTTCTCTCTAGGAAATTATTTGATTATCAGTTTCTGTATGGTTATTCATATTTTCAGCTAACTTTAGCAAATGGATGATTGCAGGCATACTGAATTTTCTGCTCCAGCAAGGGTTTAAGCTATTTAGGGGAACAAATGAAGCACAAAGGTTTTTATTTAACAATAAATTTTGTTTGGATCTAGTATTTTTCCTGAATCGTAGACCTTCTCAGTTCAAACTCCGTTACAGGGAATTTCATAGCAATATGCAGTACCTTTAGGAACAATAATTTTTCAAAACTCTGGGAATGCTTGTTGAAAGCTTGGAGAAATACTGAACTGATGGAGCCTTAAGTAGTCCCTGATCAAAGCAACAATACATTTTTAAACTAGCATTGATTATTCTGGGACTTACAGGTTTATAATCCTGGTCTACGGTTTTATCTTTCCCGATCTGAAAATACTGAGTCTTTATGAGAGTCAGAGAAATAATACTGAGAACTTATTAGGTATTTATCTGAATTTACTACCTGAGTATTTGAGCACTTTTACCTTCTGAATTTATACTCAGTCTCATAGAAGTGGGAGTACTTTACTGATGAGGCAAATGGAGGCAGGAGGGTTGATGGCGTACCAGTACTGTTAGGCAGGAAGACACTCTCTGCAACAGAAGCCTCAAATAGTAAGTGTTGGGAACTGTGGTGTAGACAGGGCTAAGTATTCTCATCACTGCGATTCCATCTGTGCTGCTTCAACTCCTGACCTGGGACTCCCCCTTCTTACGCAGTTAATTTACTTTGCATCATTATCATATCTGCTGTTAGAGTTGTTTCGACTTGATGTACTTTAAGCTGTTGCATTTAGATATTTTTCTTTAATATGTCTGCCCATTTGCTGTTGGTTTGAATCTTGGAGTTACCTGCAAATTGCCCAGAACAGTATCCGGTGCATGGATTGCCCTGCCAGTTTAGGGAGGAGATAGACTGCTTTTGCTTAGCTCCGGTGTTGTGCAGGCAACTAGGAGTGACAGGGCTCTAGTTTTCAGCTGCTTCTGTGAGTTTTCATAATGGGAAATCCCCAGAATAAACATGGAAAAGTCATGCTGGTAGCCTGGGTAGTGGAGCAAGGTGTTTGAGCTACTACAAGTTCTTCTGTTGGCATAAGATGATGAAAGAAAGATATTCTGATGGCTTGTAGTAATTGCATTCCATGGCACTTCCATCATGTGTGTCAGCCTTTTTCTTGGCTGGATTTCAATTTCATTTATGATGCATCTTCTAGTTTCTGACCTGAACAGGTGTGCAGTGTTCACAGTGAAACGCATAGATTCAAAGACTTGCTCTTGGCTGTTAGTTGCACAATGTACGTTCAGTTATTAATGTCCAGCAGTGCTTTGGAAAGTTGAGAAATTGCTCTGAATGTGTCTGTTCTGAAATTTAGAAGGCCCTCATTGCTATGTCACTGCAACCATTCTTTGCTAGTGGTAAGGTGGGATGTCTCACAAGAATGTATGCATATCAAGTTGTGTCTTGACGAGTATGTTACTCACACAAGATTATGTCTCTGCTCAACTCAGATCATCTCCAGAAAGTTTTTAAATTGATTCTTTGAAAATTTACTGATCCTGTAGTTAGATTTGAGAACAAAACCTGTATGTTTACCTTGATGTAATTCTTGGAAGAGATATTTGTTTTCACCTCCTCCAAACATAACTGAGTAAAACTTTCATAAACCCCGATTCCTGTGTGTTTATTTACTGGACCTTTTGCCCTTCAAAATATTTGATTCTAAGAAAAATTGTGGTTAGCAGTTCTAATTAAGACCTCAATGCTACTATGGAATAACTATAAATGGCAATTGTAATAGCTTTTACATGTAATAATATTTTGATTTTTTTTTAATTAGACAACTTTTAACTCTTCGGTTATATTGAAGGTGTGTTAATTGTGGGTTTTTTAAAGACTGGTTTTTAAGTTTGCAATTAGGGAGTAATACAGAAGAGATGGAGTTCATTTTATTAATAGTGCAATGAAAAAATTTGGATCTAAATGAAACCAGATGCTTTTTTGAGTGATTTTGCATTCATTGTATCTAATCAGAATTTATATTTCCAAAACTCCAACTATTTTTTCTTCGTTCTCATTAGGGCTTGCATGCATGCTGTGGCACCAAGATTGCATCACGCTGTGCACTATGTTCAAGGTAAGCCTGATTTCATCTTTTTAAGTTACGTACATTGTCATTCCAGGGGATACTATGTTATTTTGTTCCTGTCATTTGAAATTATCATAAAGACACTGACATTGCTTTAGTCTTTATCTTTTGTACTGAATTAGTGACAAATTTCCGGTACAACATCCAGTGTAAAATTAGTTTTAAAAAGTCTGTGAAGAATCCGATCATGGCCTCAAAGTTCCAACAGTTATGTTAAAAATAGCAGGCAGGACAGGTACTGTGGCATTGAAATTCATGACTGGTTCCCAAATGACAAAATGATGCAAACAGTAACAGAAAAGGCCCAACCTGGGGCCCAGTGAATCCCGTTTTGTCCAGGTTCCATGTCTTCAGGCTCTTTATCTATGCTAAGTAATTCTTCGTGGTTGCTAACTGTTGAGCACTTCTTAAAATAACCCCGTTAAAAATATTTCATAAACTCATTTTGTATAGGCAAAATAAGCCCCTGTGCTCCTTCAGAGCAGCACGTTTCTTCTGTTCTGCTTCTCCAAATATTAGCAAATTACCACATTTATTATGGATATGACATGAAAATAAACCAGCGTTTGGAATTAAGCCTCACATTTATCAAATGGTTTCCAACTAAGTTCTGTTCTTTTTTGAGCTGCTAAGTAGAAAATACCCTTCTGTATTTCTGGGTTTACTGATACATATTTTCCAAGTAATTCTTCTCCTCTTGCTTTTTACTGCACAAGTAGCTTGAATCCTCATGTGGTCCCACCTCTCCTTTTTTTCCTTACTCCCCCGCCCCCTTGCCTCAAGTTCTTTCTTACCTGCTAAAGGATGTCCATGCTACTCAGTGACCTCTACCTCTGAGACCAGAAGTTAATAAACAGCTTTCCCTAGCTGATGGGATTAGAGATGTCAGCAGGAGGGGCCACGGCTTTAAGGGACAGTCTTTTAATCTTCCCTAGTTCGCTTAAATTCAGTCAGCCATTGAAAATCTGCCGTATTAAACTGTCAAGATAATCAATAGACACGTACAGTTAAGCTGCTTCTTGGTATTTCTGAGAGTCCAGTCACAGTCATAAATGTACTGATGCTTCCTGAATAAAAATGTTTAATCCTAGCATATCTGTTGGTTTCTTAATAAGCACACGTACCTGTGGGAATAGTTTGGCTTGCAGGGTCTTGAACAGCCAGCAGTAAAGGTTTATGTGCCTCTTTGCAGATCGGGACCAAGGACAAGCCCTTGCTCAATTGCATATTATGTTTAATTATTCATCACTCTGGAGTGAGACTTAGTGCAAGAACAGAAGTTTAACATCTGTCAAGTCTTTTAATGCCGAAGTCTCTGTATTTCTAGTTTTTGGATTGTTTTAATACACTTTTTTCGCATTCTAGCAACTCATGCATTCTTCCATGCACGAGGATTTTTTCTGTAGTCTCCTGTACAATGTAGTGGTGTTTGGAGCAGTTCTACTATTTTGCTGGTGTTTGCTAGAGATTTGGAAAGTCTGTGAGGATCTTAGCTCTGACTCTGCCAATTTAATTAATCTGGGAGCTCCAGAAAGACAGTTAATGGCTCTGTTAATAACTTCTTATATTCTCAGTTTGAAAATATTGGACCAATGTTTTGTGCTCCGAGGTATAAGTGTCTTTCGTGTTTAGATTCTAGCAGTAATCCACTGCAAGCTTTGTAGATGTTCTCTAAAGCAGTTTTGTAACTTTTCTTTACACAATTATTGTGTAAGGCTGCAAGCTTGTACTTGTTTAGCTAAAATATTTTTTACAAAAAATACAAGTAACTATTGTAATATCAAGGGCTTATAGTTAAATTTTACGAATGTAAATTGTTTTTAAGATAGGCAGGTCTCACAGTGTTATTGACAATCTAACTTCTTAAAAAACACATTTTATCAAGGCTAGCACAAAAAACACAGATAAAATGAACTCTAACTTTTCTGACTTCAGAAAATTTCCTTTTGTGCTGTCCCATCTTTCTGTAATGGTTTTGAGAGGAAGAAAATGATTAAAACAGGAGTACTGAAAATTCTGCTTGCAAAATACTTTGAAACTAGATATGCAATTCCTTTTCACCAAAAATTCCACAGTCAGATAAAATTGTTTCCTTTTATTTCTAATTTATATTTACAGGAAAAAATTAGATAAAATAGCAATCAGAATTATCAGTTAAAACTATCAGTACAGCTATTTTTAAAAAAGAAAATGAGTTTATCGTTCATACTTTCAAAATTGCTGCAGTGCAACTTTTGTATTTGTACTGTATTTGCAAAGAACTCTGTCTGGTGTGAAGAACCATGCAAATATAAATGGATTGCTTATCAAGAGTAAGTCTAGACTCATAAATACACAGTTAATCTTTTAATATCTGAAATACGTTCACCAGTACAAATGATGCTGAATCATTTGTCATCTTTTATCTGCTGTAATGTAATTTGTATTAGAATTCTAATGAAGATGACAGTTTATATTACCGAACACAGCAGGA
>NW_010408623.1:20747-40776 GCF_000710305.1 Buceros rhinoceros silvestris | reverse complement strand
AGGAATTAAACATCGGAGAGTGCAGGGGAGTGGTTCCTGTATTTACTAACATGCCCCTTATGGTATGCCTGCCTTGTATCCCAGAAATGCTGCTTATGGGAAAACCAATTTTTTTTATTGACTTTTTAGAAACTACTGTGTGTAAATAGGAATCATAAAACTTGTGCGGAGATGGGGCTTTGGACTGCACGTGTTCAGATTTGGATTAATTTACAAAGTTGATCAAGCCAATGAAGGAGGCACTGACTGAGAGCTTATCAAATTAGCTACATAGAACAATTAATCAGACAGATCTTAACTGTTTGGCTTCTTTTCGAAATCATCATCATGAACAGTGTGTGCTGTTTTTCAGCTTCCATTAACGGAAGCATTTAACGTGAAGCTGCATTTGGTGAGATGCTTTCTTTGCTGGCTCCTTGTGATGTGCACGTCTTGGAGAGTGTCAGCAATGGTAACCAGCAGTACCACAAACGCTGTGCCACTGCCAGAAATCCACTGACATTTGCGGTGCTCAGAGCAGCGTCCTGCTATACAATGACCTGTACATTTTAAAAGAAAGCAAGCATACAACATTCTCCGGGATCTGCCTTAAATTTCTGTATCCAGGTCATGCAGTCCTGCCTAATGGTGTGTTTGCTCACTTCTGTTAGCTCCAGTGTACCTACACCAGTGGTTCTAAATGGCATCAATTCCCATCAAAGGTAGTACTATACACTCAGTAATAAGTATAGTATTGGTATAAGCCAGGGGAAAAAAAAGGAATTTTTGATTTTCATTATTCAAAAAGGTTTTCCATGCTGAACTCTAACAATGGACTGATTTAACTCCTACCTAATTTTATTACTATGGACTGAGAATAGTATCTTTTCAGGGTACTGTCCTTTCCAGTACAAGCACTGTGCAGTCTGGACATGGTATTTTAGTTAAATAAATGTCAGTGGAAGTGTTCAATCGGCAGCTCTTCGGAAACTTCTGGTTGCAATATGATAACAATTAGCCACTGAGGTGTCCTTAAAATAATGCTTTTAACAAGTTCTTTTTATTTCTAAGTAAGTTCATTCAATTTTCGGTGTGTGATTCATATTGATAGAAATTTAGAAATTTCCTTCCTTCTTAATCCATTTGCATATGATCTTATATTTTTAGATGATGTTTTTCTGCCTTTCACTGCAGAAAAAAAGGTTGCATAAAATTGTGCAAAATGTACTTTTTTCTTGTATCATTTCACAATAAACTGCACTGCTAGTTGTCAGGTTTGTCCCTGATGAATTGGACCAAGGCCCTGTAACACTGACATTGAATACAGAGATCTCTCTCCAAACATGACCTTCGCAATTTACCTTTTTCTTCAAGAAGTCAAATAATTTCCTTTCCCATGGTCACAATGAATCCTAAAGCATATCAGAAAACAAGGAAGGATAAGTCTTAACACTTTTTACTCCAAAGCAAAAAAAGAAAAAGATGACTTAGTAAATTTGGCAATGTGTGTTACGATACTCTGATCTTTAAAGTGATTTTCATTGTTCTTTCTCCTATATAGCAGCTTTCTCCTCGTGAGATAAAATCTGATGACAAACTTTTTTTTTTAATGTGAATCCCTTGCCCTTGTGCACTCACTGAAATACTCTGGTCTGCTTTAAGTGTACCCTAGGGCTATGTACCCTAGTGCAATGCCAGAGGACTGTTAACTTGTGCACTATGGGCCTTCCTTTGAAAACTATTCAATGAATGACCTAGCGCATCAACCTGGGGCGTTTGTATTTGAGAATTTTATCACAAAATAATACTCTTCTCCCTGCTATAAAACTGGTTTCTCCTCTCTATAACTCCTTACCAATTTTATCTTAAATATCCAGAAATGAAAATTTTAACCAAGGTTATCAGCTCGGGTCAAGATTTTGAAATCCCTTTTGAAAATTTGTAGTGATGTCTTCATGCCATTAACACTGAATACATAAAAACCCAAATGTCCTGGTTTTAAGAGTTCTTTCGAAAGCTACAGAATCCTTGAATGGCTGAAGATAAAGAGGAGGTATTTGGGTCGTTATTTCAGTATTTTTGTAGATTGATCATCATGCTTGCCTTCAGAAAGTAAAGAATGGCTCTAAAAAGCGGTGCCTGAGATGTCTGAGCTGCGTTTTCTTTTATATCTCTGGAAAGGTAATTTCATTTATGTGATGAATTTCTGTCACTTGCCTTGATTTTTGAATCACTGAAAATATGATACAACTTCAATTTCAACTGCTATGGAAAACTGCTGAAAGAAGCCTGTAAATAGGAGTAATTAACACCCACCACCCCAATGACTCTTATTTTGAGCTGGTTTAAATACAGATCTGTTAGGTCTAAAAGCACTTTATTTCCTAAAAGTGAAAATGTTTTAGACGTGTGTGCTCTCGGAATGCTTGAATCTGATCAGTTATCTGGACACTTCCTTGGGAAGGTTGGAGGACCTACATTCCTTTGGTAGTAACATGAATCCGAGAACTTTCTCGTATTTTTCTTTGGTCTCTCTGAACAAGTGTAAGCTACCTGGATGTGACTGTTAAATGAATCAACAGAGGAAAGAATGGTGGATGATTGTAAAGCTGAACATTGCCTCTAAATACCTGTGCAAAACCCTAGAGAATAGAACTCAATGCCATATTGTGCTTTGTTTAGGCTTGAATGAGTTGATTTGCTTACCTCTCTGTCAAACAGGCTGTGTAGACTATAATTAACTGGTAAAATACAGTTTGTCACAAAATATGCATTTCTTGTGGTGTTGGTGTTGAGGTCTAGAACCACTAATAAGACATGATCTTAGTTCATAATCCACAAAACCTCCTGCTGATTAACTGGAAGCACTGGTTCTGGATTCACAATCGAGGTGGGTTTTCAGTTTATCTCACCGCTCTCTGAAAAATAAGTGGCATTTCTATGTGTGAGGATACAGGAGCTGCTAAGTCTCTGTAAGACTGTGCATATAGGAATCCAGACAGCACAGTGCAAGTATCTGGAGGAAGATGTCACTGAGACATTAAGATGCAAGATCAGAAATACCTGTCTAGTAACGTGTTTATGATCGTTTTACCACTGGTAATGTCAGTGCGCGCTTAAAGCTAGTCCAAGACAGTAGCAGAACTCAAGAGTTCCGCTGCACCAGGAGCGCATCAGTCAGAATTAGCTTCCAGCAGGCTTTTGGTAGGGGAGGTAGGTGCTCTGTGTTGGGTGAAGCTGCGGTGGTGTGGCAGGCTCAGCTGCACTGGCCAGTACAGCTCGCAGGTGGGAGTGTGGCACTGTCAGCTCTTCTCTGGGTGACTGACTACCTTGGCATTACTCCTCCCTGTTTCTGTGCCTCCAGTGAAAATACCAGTGTTGTGGAGGTGTCATAGGCTGTCTCTTAGCTTTGAAATGTCCCATGTGCATGAGATTTATTTGGAGAACCAGTAGCTCTGTTCCACATGGTGGAGAGCTCTGAAACTATTAGATTTCTCAGTCTTTCCACATGCACATCTGTAGTAGCTCACGGACTGCTGTTCTGTAGGACACTGCAGCTTTCTCTTTGGTGCAGAATGAGCCTTGCCATAAATTTGAAACTACTATTTGCCTTTCTAATTTCTTTCCCAATCGTAATAAAATATTAAAAATATCACCTTGAAAAAAACACTTGAGAGCTATAGCAATACGGAGGGAAATAATATTATGCTATAATATTTATGCTATTCCCTTCATTTCAGTGGCTTTGTCTGTATTCCACTGGTGGCAATGTATTTCTACCATTCTAAGTGGTGAAGCTGGGAAAGAGGTGACTTATTAGTGGTAGTCAGGAGTTATAATCCTTCTCCATCTCATTTTTTATGGGGCATATGCCATTATTTGCAATTTCACTTAATACTTATAATATTGTAAGTTTGGGGTAACTATTATCCCATGGTTAAGTATTTATAAACTTGCTTTCACCATAGCTGAAGTGTCACATAAAGGATATATACTGTCTAGGATTCTTAATCAAGGTCATTGTTACTTTTGGTTTGGTAGTTGGGTTTTTTTCTTCTCCAAGAAGTATACTATTTTAACCTTAATGTCATGGATGAAAATCTGTACTCAGTAAAAAGCAGAATAAAATAACTTTTTTAATGGTCTGACGTTTATAGCATGAATACCTTTTTTTTTAAATTTTAAGAACTTTTTTCAATCAAGTAAGAATACTTCTAACATTTGCTTAAGCACTGCATCAATATTTCCAGCAAAATACTTCTTTTCCTCAAATTTCCTTTTTAATAATAACAGCCTCTTTGAACTCTGCAGACCTTACCATCTGTTACTCAATTTTCACTCCATAAAATTTTGCTGACATCTGTTTAATCAAAAATATTTTTATAGTCATGGAGAAATTTAGTTCAAACTTGGTATTATAATGTTCCTATATGCCAAATAGAAAATATGAAAATAATGAACAGGAACTTATGGGAGAGGAGAGGAAAGCATTAAAATAAAGTCTGTTACCACTTAGGGCACTACTTGACTCTGGAAGTGATAGTGTCAGCTTGTTTCCACAGCTTGCTGCTGTGCGGAGCCTTCGTGGGACAATGCTGGGCAACTACCCACCTTTGCTAAAGCTGGCTCTTCCCCTGCAGCTGGAGGTTTGGAGCAGCTGGCAGGCCTGGCTTTGAAAAGCTAAGCTAGGTTTAGTAAAAGCCTGTCTTCATTCCTTGCCCTGCTGTCCTCTTCTCTGTACTTTCTTCCTTCATTCACTCTATCTGGGCAAGGTGACTCACCCTGTGAGCTGCTTCATGCTGCTGCAACTCTCTTCTCCGGTGCGGCTGAGACACCTGTAAGGCATTAATGAAGTTATAAAGGTAGGGGAGGCAGATGCTCTGCTTTGATTCATCTCCCTTTGGTTTCCCTGTGCCCTCTGGGGTGGTACGCTCTCTGGTTTCATTGGTTTTCTGACGAATGCATGTCATGCTGAAGTTTGTGAGTGCTGTAACAGTCACGGTGATTGATGTAGTGATAATTATTAGTAAGACCTTATTTTTAGTCTGTTTTTTAAAGGAAGCGAGGCATATGCAATTTCTGTCTGTCTGTCAATCTGTTTATTTGGTTATCTGTGAAGCTTGATTAGGAAATTTTCATCAGTATTGTAGTCTGACAGACCCTTCCCATCTCCTGTATGGCACAAACAAATTAACATACTTTAAAGCAATAATATATAGCATTTGATAACCAAATGACTGTGTATTTTTGAACGCGTCTCTTGGTTATAAATTTTTATCAGTTAAATTGGTTTGTTAAGGCATGATATGTTGTACCACATAGTCTTGATTTTGGAGAAGTATCAAAGTGTTGTGGCTTTTCTGTGGTTTGTTTCCCCTGCTGGTGTTTGGTATATAGGCGATCTTCCTCTTCCAGAATGATTTAGCTGTTTACTGCAGATTTATATTGTTTTGCATGCAAACTGAAATTGATATTTACCACTGAGCAATACATTTAGAATATTGCTTTTTAATTGAATTTTCAGCAGAGTATGTTGATTATCTTGAATTTAGTGAAGAGCAATGCTTTTTAAATTTTTCATACAAATCCCATTAGCTGCACATTTAGTATTTACATACGTGTTATTAAACTGAAATTGTTATATTTTAAGATACTTTGTTCTCTTTCTGAAGAAGAAAGCCGAAGGTTTTTTTGGCAATGATTAGGTAGACAAAATCGATTGAAATGAAACATGAATATCATTTAGTAAGGCTTACAGCCCTTCCCTAATTCTTTATCCTTAAAGACACTATTTATCTACCTGTAAGTTTTCTTCGTTTGGAGAGATTTATTAAGGTATGCCTGGAAGAAAAACGTTTGTAAGGATTATTTGGTTTGTTCAAAATCTTGAGTTTATTTGGAAGGAATACTTTTCAGCTAGTCTTTCAAAATCCTTGACAGCAAAGTAAAAGGAAAGCTGAAATGACAATGTTTATTTCTTTGGGGCTTTCTAGTGGTAGATTGCAAGATGGGAGTTTGCTTTATGGGCATTTTGCAGATTTATGGTAATGATCATGCTGTATAAGTTTAAACTCATAACCAGAAATGTTTTTGGCTAGGTGTTGAAATCTGAATATGTTGTTTAGTTTGTGGCAGACAAAATCAGATTGACATCACATTTGCTTATAGTGAGATCAGCAAATTAAGAAAACCAGCATGTCTTTGAGCATGAACAATAATCCTGCTCCTTCAAAAAATAGGAACTGGAGAAATTACAGTTGATTTCTTTTACTTGTGTTGGTGCAATTTTGGTACAGCTGAAAATGCTAATACTGCAATGAAACAATGCTTTTTAACCTCTGTGGGTCAGAACAAATACCCGTGTGTTGTATCACCTGTCAGTTCCATCCAGACAGTACTATATGTCATTGAAAAAAAAATCTTGTGTATTTTTCTTGCTTGACTCTGTCTTTTGCTGACGTTTAGAACAGAATAAATTGAGCTGAAACAAGGCGGGAAAATCTACTAGGCATGAGGCATAAATTCAGAGTTCCATTTGTAAAAGAACCAGAAGAATAGCATTTCAAGGTGTCGTACCCTTCTCCTAGGACAGGCAATTGAGAGGATCCTGTGAAAGGCTTCTCCACTGACAAAATGGCTCAGTGCAGAAGATTCCCAAGGTGTAGCTAATGACTGCTCAGCAGATTACTGCTGCTGCCAGAGTCACAGAGGGAGATGGAGGAGTGTGCTGCATTGCAGGTGGAGGTGCACTGATGAGGAATTTTGTTCTGCTCTAGTTCTGTGCTATTCTAACTCCAATTTCACCCTAATTCTTCCCTCGTTCTGTTCTACTCAGTTCCTGTTCTACCCTAGTTTTACTACTTGTTCTACCTTAATTGCAGTTCTTGTTCTACCTTGGTTCTACTTCTTGTTCTATTCTTAAGATCACAAGAGATCTTGGAGATAGATGCACCAGGCTAGTAACCCTACACCTGGTGCAGTAGAAAATGGAGTAAGAATCATAGTGAAAAAGCAGCAGGTTTGTGTGGGACTTTTATGTATGTGGGTGGGCGATGGGAGTGGAGGGGGTTTTGGTTGAGTCGTTTTTTTGTTTTTCTTTTTTCTTAGTTTGACAATAGAAGCAGTCGTCCTGTAGAAATCTTTAGAGTCAAGTACTGCAGCAATCCACAGCTAGGAGAAGTCACCTAAGGACAATGAGTCCCTGCTAATCATACCTTGTCTGTTTAATGATATGCAGTGGAACGAGGAGTTTATTCAGTGTTCCGTGTCAGAACTCTTAAAGACTGTTTTAAGACAAGGCTCCTAGTATAGAGAATCTTTTGATGTGGCTTGGGATAGTAATTCATGGAACATTACCAACTCTTGCCTTAGAGATGAAACATTTCCAAAATCAAGCCATTGCCAGCTGAGAATAGTAAGCAGATAGGGTAAACCAGAACATTTCAATAATAAACGCTTTGATTTATTTTAGAATAGTTTGCGAGAGATATTAAACAAGCAGGATGAACACCGTAATCCATCAATCTTGAGTGTAAAAACTTGTAGTTTAGGTAATAGAAGATACGTTCCTTAAGAATATAGGCTATCGGAATGAAAGGTTAGGTGTTATCATGAATGAAAACCTAATCGGAAATTAGAAATCAGCTGGGGGAATTAATGATGCAAAAGTGCTTCTAAGATGCCCTGGGCATCAAGACTTCAATGACAATTTGTTAGTGAATTGCTGTTTTTATTTTTTAAAGAAAAAACATTTAAGTTTCATTTGGAGGATCTCCCTGACACTGTAGAATTTTCCATAAAACATGTACATTTGCCAGGTTTTAGTTTTCATATATTCAAAACAGACATTTTAGTAATTGTTTTCCTAATTTCCTTATTCCTGCTTTTAATCTTGGCCATTTAAAAAAATCTCCTCTGCATTTTGTATTCATGTAACCTGTTTCTTTATTAAAGTGTATTTTCCCTTTTCTTAATCTTAACACTGTTTTAAGACTTAGTGAGTTTGGGGTTGAAAAAAAATGCATAATTGCCTGCTTCACATGGTGATCCATTCCCTGAAGGGGTCTGTTCAGTGCTATACAGTAATGTAAAGTGCTGTGAGAAATATAGTTTACTGTGTGCCATTGCCCCTACTATTTTTTTCTTTAATTATTGCTTCGCTATGGCATAAATAATCTCATTCTGGTCTTTGGTACTGATTTGGCCTGTAATTCCTTAGGCACAGGTAAATGCCGTTTCACTGATAGAGATTCCTTCTTGCGGTAGAATAACTTTTGGCCGTGTTCTGCAGAGATAGTTCTTTCGTACATCTGTGCCCGAAGGTGGTAGTCTGTGGCCTTCTGTAGTAGGCTCTTCGAAGGAACTACCAGTAATGCGCTGTCAAAATTGCTAATGTACAGAAATGTACCTTCTTCCCCCCCACCCAAAGTGTAGCAAAACCCCCCGTATCTTCGTTTCCACGCTCTGTGGCTTTGTCAACTCTCAAAAGTAAGTGTCTTCAACTAGGAAAAGGAGCTGTGTCGTCTATGGTTGTTTCCTGGTCTGCCTCCCTGTTTCCGGAAGGAGGGACTTGATAGGAGCTTTTTGAAAAGTCTCCAAGCTTTCAGCCTATAGCCATATGTCACATTTTGTGCATTGTTTGGGCTTGAAGGCCATTTTTCTACTCAAACTCCCTTTTACAACCCAATTCTTTTTATTACGTTCGTTTTCCTGATTTCCAGCACGCATCCAGGGCACTGCTCTAGTCTCTCTTTGTAAGCAGGTAGGGAAAAATCAACTGCATTAAACCCAAAAGTAACCTCTTTACTCTTGTGACCACTCCTACACAGTTCAGCTGTGAACTGTGGTGGTTGAGGGATTCACAGTGAAGTTTACACCTCCTGCCGTGGATGTTTCTGTTTTATTTTCCTCCTCCTGAGTCTCTGTTTGTTTGTTAGAGGTATATGGACAAGTGTTAGTGGGGTGAACTACACAGGGTGGCTGAACCATATGTTAATGCAATCTCCTTGTGAAATAAATGAAGCACAATTCAGTCCTGTGATAGACGGTAACTTCTGAGTATTAAAGGATTGGGAGAATAAAATGGCTTATCTGCGTGAAGAAAAGGTCATAGAAGTAGAATTTAGTAAAGACTTTACTTTTTGGTTAGCAAATTTCACCTAAAAATGGCACGCTGACTCAACAGGGTATTTGCTTTGTTGGTCTGTTGGTGTTTGAGGAACACAAGAGGCTAGGCAATAAAAATGTGGAGAAGAGGGATAAGGAAGGCAAATGAAGAGAAGAAATTGAAAGAAACTACCTTTTAAAGTCTATTTATGAAATACAGATGTTTGCAGAATATTCTTCATTTTTTGTTAAATCTTCCACCTCAACTCTGGCCACATCTTTTTGTCAGAGTTGATGAATAGTTTTAAATACAAAAATAATTTTCGGATGAGTTAACTTCTATTGAAAAATATTTCCAATTTTTGTGTTTCATGGTCAGTTTTAAAACTTGGTTAAAAGTGAAGTTAATATGTGTAAAAATATAAAGTGTCCTTTTTCTTTTTAAAATTAATAGAAGATAAAGTTAATGGAAGGTATTCACTTTACACTTAGGTATGGAAGAGAATGGAAACAGTTTTATTTTTTTCTATAAGTAGTAACTTCATGGGATTATAATGTCATATTTCTTGATAATGCATAAGTGCTTTTACTCCTACATGTACTTTCACAAAATGTAAATTTAGTGAGTCATATTCCAAGTACAAAGGCACAGGGAGTTTGAAAGATTATTTTGCTTTATGCAGCAGAAACCATTACTTGGAATCAAGTTCCAAAACTTTTAAATCATGCAAGTTACAAAAGTATTGAAATAATTATAGTAAATACTGTGAATAAGCTACTCAATTGACATCTAAATTTAGTTTATGCAGAGAATTAATAGACACTTTTGTTTTACATTTGTAGAATAATTTTAATTAGAAGCAATTACATAAAATTACATTATTCCAAAGTAAATTACTGCTTTCCAATTTTTTTAAATCTATGTATATTTCTTTTGTAGGTGAAAGCTTACTGTAATTAAAGTTTGTGGTGTTTATAGTCCATAGGAAGAGTTAGAAATCAGTTCAAGGAAATGTTCCATGTAGATGGGTTTTATCAGATTACAGACTTTTATTTGCAGCATTTTTTCTCCAAAGCATTTGGTACTGCTGCTGTTCAAGCTAGGATGTGGGACTAAATGGCCCGCTGATTAAGCTCTATTTCTAAACCTATAATAATGTTAACAGTGTTGGTATTGTCTTGATGTTTTATGTATTTAATAGTTCAGTTGAAGGAAATCTCTGTCCAGAAAAAAAACGCTCCTCTATGTACAGGAAAAGTTTCTGCTGACATTTTTAAAGCACAGTTATAACAGTGACTATGTTAATGTCCCTCATTAAATTTCTTCCTTTTACACAAACATGACAGCAGCGTTACTTTGGCATAAATACTTGACTGAAAAGATGGTCTAGAGGACAAAGTAGTCCCTCTAAAGCTTCTTCCTTTAAGTGCCTTATGACTCAGACATAGATACCTAATAAAAAGTCAGTGTTTTGTTCTGAAACAACAAATGTGTGTATGAACAGCGAATATAAAATAGTATGTGGGACACTTGGAAAGCAGCTCCTTCGGTCTGAACGTTTTGAAAAATATGGTTATCCAAAAAGCAATGGATAGCAGGAGACAGCTTTCTGCTGCCAGTAGTAATTACAGCTAGAAAAGGTCCCTGCCAGCTGAAAATGGAAGTAAGCTGGCCCACGTGTATTGGCCACCATTCTTCCATGTGCGAGGAAGTGGTGTGCTTTGTCACTTCCATCGAAGCAAACAAACTTCGATGTAGGAGGTTTTGATAGGAGCAACAGGATTTAATGCAATTTTCTACTTTTGTTTTTTAAGTATCAAATTATTTAATTATTTAGAGAGCAAGAATAGGTTTTCACATAAAGAAGTTTGGTTTTTCTAATGGAATTGTCACTGCTATCTCGTCTCCTCATTCATTAGGCAACAGACAAAATCAAGTATATGTTCTTTCGAAAATATTCTGTGCAGGAGCCTGCATATACCGCTAGTACTGTTAAGATCCAAGAGCTGGTAGCTCTAAAATAGAAAGCACATATTGCAACTGTGATTGCAAATTATCTCTAAATTGGCTTTGAAATTAGTTTTTTGAAATAATGAGTATGACTTGCTTCTTTTTTGTTTCATTATTTTTTCTTTTGTTCTCTGTGATTCTTGAATATCCAAAGCTAGATAGAGATGAAACAAAGCAAGAAGAAGCAAGTTTGCAGCTTTTATTAATTCTGTAGAGTAAGGAACTTTTTTTTTAAATGAAGCTGAGGTTTTTTTCATCTGTTCCCCCGTGCGTTCTCATAGTGAGTTAGAGTACCTTTGTCTTGGATCCTACCCATGTGTTTCTAAAATGAGGATCAGTAAATTCTCAATGGTCAAGTACTGTTTTGTTTATATGAGCTTTGAAAGAGTGGACCTGAGTCCACTTGATTTTCAAGACAGGGTAACCTACTGCACCTGGAAGGAGGGTGTGTGTAATGATGGTGGATTAACACACACCTGGGTCTTGATGCAAGGTTGGCTTTTGCTTGTACACCTTCCTGAGGCAAATGCCTTGGATACTTTATACTGGATGTGACTCAAATATACGTATATATATTTACACTCATCTCCACCTGCTTTGCAATGTAATTTACTGTCAAGTACAAGATGACTTGAATTTAGAACATTTGAGTGGAAAAAAATTGTATAAATGCTGCTTAGCAATGCTTTCACTAAAATATTATGATTTCTGTGCCTCGAGTCTAATATGCTGATTTTGCATCTTTTATTAAATGCTACGTGAGTTTTCATGCTTTGACTTAGACCACTAAAGTACAAATGCAGAATAGCAATGAAAAATAATGGTCTGGAATTGAATTTTTCTTCATGTTATAGTGTTGCATATTCTTAGGACCAAAGCTATTCTGTAACTGGTGGAGTATGAAACACGTGAATATAAACATGTAACATTTGGTGTAAGCACATTAGTCTAACAAGATACTACTTGATATAAAACCTGCTCTCCTTTTTAAAGAAATCATGACTACTTCTACTCAGGCTATCTAGACTCCGGAAATTATTTATGTGCTGCAATGGATATAAGGGAATTTTGAGATGTGAAAGCTGTTGATGTCTTCTGGTATAATCATCATCTGGCTACAAATAAAAAAATTTACTAAGTAGCTGAAAATATTACAATTAAGTATTGTTTTATTTAAGGTTTTAAGAGGGGAAACAGCTGTTGTATTGTAGTTTGGTTTTGAAGTTGATAGTTAAAATAAGTAAAACCCAGGTTAGATGGCAGTAAATCCATTAAAGTAGCTTAAGTCAGTTGACCTATTTTTAAGTGCTATGAACAATGCAGATTTTTATCGATGTAGTAATGGCTAGGAATGAGCAAAAAAACGCTGTTTACATTATGTCCTAATTACCATCACTTTTTCCATGACAAGCCATTACTTCCATTACTCAGGAAGAGACAAGTATGGATAATACTGCTGCAGAAATACCAGTGTGGAAGCTTGCTGTGATTTCTTTTCAGTGTGAAATTGCCAGGTGAAATACTTATCCACCTTCCTGTCAGAAAGGCAAATTTCAAAATCTAGGAGAAGCAGCCAAATCTCATGGATATTTTTGTGATTTGTACTATAATCTCCATAACTGGACATAAAAGGTTGATAATGGTAAGTGTTGTTGTTCTACCACAGTATTGATTATTCTTATTTATTTAAGAAAATAAAGTTGTTATGAATTTATATCTGCTACCTGCTCTGATGATGGACTGCTACATTAAATATGAAAAGGCTACTTACAAGAACTGTAAACATCACTTTGTAATACCCTCTTTTACGCTATTTTTCCCACTCCCAGGAATGGTTTGTGCAAAGCTGCAGAAGAGAAAAGTAGTTCCATATATCTAACTTCTATATAAACTGTATAAAAAAAAAAAAAGGGTTCTTACTGTGAATATAAATTGAAATGTTTTTCTAATGTGATTGCGGATGTATTTCATACCTGAGGGCAGTGTGATTTTGTAGTGAAATTTACTGTATTTCAAGTATTATATTTTGTAATAGTTTTTGTCACTTAACCATAATATTTTTTGATCTACTACTAGCTATTGCACAGGGTTATTTATTTTTTTTCCCTGCTCTTTGATAATAGAACACTTCCCATGGAATCTTAGACTTCTTTTTACATCTTCATGGATTAGAACCAAAAATACAATTTTAAATTGGTGGCCTTTACTCTTACTAGTTTTCTTTTTCTTGTCAAATTAAATCTATGTTATGTATGAAATATGATATAAAATTAGATATGCTTTATTCCATGCTACTTTCTGTTGCATTTGGTTCATGTTACATAATAGGAAATTAAGCAGACTTTCTATGTTCGCTTTCAAAGTGTGAAGATTAGCAGCTGAGAAACTGATGGTTAAACATCTGTGCAAAAGAAAATTTCAGCAGCTTTTATATACTGTAATTTAATGCCAACCTAATTACCTCTATTTTGATAACACTTAAAATAAGCACTGTAACAGGGGATAGCAGACTAGTTAAGAAGGATTTTGTTTTAATTATTAAAATTTTCCTGTCATTTTTTGATAAAATTTCCTCCAGCTTTATGTGAAGTCATCTTACATTGGTGTGTACTCTGCTCGGAACTCAGATTAGCTTTAACTTCCAACTCCCACCTTGAGTTCTTAACAGTATCCAGTTTTCATTTACTCATAAAAGTAACAAGATCTGCATATCTATCATCTTTTTAAGATCACATGAAAATTAGGCTTTTCTTGTTTCTTGATATGAAATAATTATATAAACTTAATCATGCCATTTTTACAACTCAGTCATTGGCAGCTATCACAGTTTTGCTACCCAAACAGCTCCAAGTTACCATGAATTGAGGGTATTTTTGAAAGAGGACAAGTATGTATACATGACCATTCCTCTGTTTAACAATTGAGCATGGAATACCTTCAATTTTAGACTTGTTTTTAATGGCCAACAACGAGTGAATTTACTTTAAAAATTCCCACCAACTAAAAGTCGTCAGTTTTTGTTGTGAAGTTGGTTAGGTTTCATGGTGAAGGTCAAAGCTGTTTAGCCTTCCTTCCCACTGAACAGGGTGTAGAGTTCATGACCGTGGTGTTCCCTGACACTTACCAGGCCCTACCATTGTGCTGGGCTTGCCTGCGCACTGAAGGTTACAAAAACAGAGATGAAGTAGTTTTGTGAGTGCAGAAGTTTTTCCTGGTAATTCAACTGAGGACTCCACTCAGTTCTCTGCTAATAATCACTTTTGTCATCAGATCATTGTGTACCAAGTGAACTTGACTGTATTTGGAAATGTTTCTGGGAAAATTCCAGCCGCTCACAAACTCATTGCCATCAGCTTGTGTGATAGTTGCAATTAGAAATCAGAAACTTTTGAAGGATTATAGGAAATCTGTGATGAGAGGACAGTCTTCACTCTGGTGAGTGCTCATTCTGACTCTCATCTTTTATCATTTTAAGGCCAGTCCAGAAATCTTCTAGTGTTTTCATCACTGCCACGTGTAGTAGTTTCTGAATGAGGATTCTCTGAACTAAAAGCTCCCCTAATGCTTTTCACAGTCAGGGTTAACCTTGGTCATTTTCTTTTAGACTTCAACCAAGAAATGAAAGTTCAAGGAAACTTGATTTCAGAACAATAGAGGACAAATTTCTAAATAACCACATACTTTATACATCAAGGCATATATAAAGCTATTAAAAAAATTTAGGGAAGTGAGATAACAAAAATTTAAACCAGTTTATGATGCTGCAGAAGAGTTCGTAAGGCTGGTACCAAATTTATTGCTCAACAAAATAGATGGTCATAAAACCACATTATAGAGTAGTCTTTGCTTAATGTCATGTAATTATTGGTGATTTAATCTGTTTGTAGGTAAATAGCTGTTCTTTATTTGTTCAGTCAGTGCCTGTCTCAACTTATGATCTAATGCAATGATTCCAAGAGAAAATGCTGCTTGATGCCCATGGCAGAGACCTTGCTGTAGTTCAGTTTCTTTTGTGTTTACACTGCAAGGCAAAAAAGAAATCCAGCATCCTCCTATGATCACCTGACACTTAATGAGACAGCCCACATTGTCTTTTCCTTATTTCATCCAGATCCATGTGGATAGAGGCTGAAAGGAAGAAGATGCACTTAATTATTTGAAAATACTCTGACTTCTTTAATATGCAAATGACTGTGATGTACTTCTGTTTTTTTTCATAACTCTGGGTACATGTCAGTGTGTATATTCATTTTTTCTGTTGAGCACCTAGTGTTGGTCCAGAAATAATATGTAGAAGCATTAAAACTTTCATTAAACCTTTATCTTGGATTATTTCAAGATTTTATATTTATTTATATATGTATGTGTGTATATATGTGTATGTCCTCAGAATTCTTAGCCTGAAGAGCTTGATTATTTTCACACTTCTGTTTAAAAATCAGTCTTGGAATTCTGTGCCTGTCCTGTGAAAGGCAAACCTCCTTAGAAGCATTCTCACCCTGATTCCCATCCTACTGTTGACGATGACCTCTTTTCTTCTAGAGAGGAGAGAAATGGAAGCTTTTTACTTGAAGGAATACGCATACTTTTTTTTTTTTTTAATCCCTGCATTTTCTCAGCTGGCTCTTTAAATTTGAACTAAAGAGAAACGATTCCATCCTGTTCCATCTCTCGTGACACAACTCCAGTGTAATCGTGTATGCACGAGTTGGAAGTCTGGATATCCATAACATTAGCATCGGGTCTCCACCATCATTAATGTCAGATTCTTGATGAAGAAGCAGATCTCAGTATTTACAGTAAAACATACCTCTGGTAATTTTCTTTATTGCAATCTTTCCAGTCTGGTTGTAACTGGGAAGGTGATAACCATGTGAAGATTCCAGGTATATGTATTGACTAATGCTAAGGACCTCAAGGTGATTTTTTACTAAACAAAAGGTGAATTATTTCATTTGTAGATGCCAAATATGTGTTTGATATCTGCTATAGAATCAGTGGAAGTGCTCAGTCTGGAGAATCTAAACCAGTATTGTGGAAATACCATTCCTTTTACCTGAGGTGTCAACAATTTGGGTAGGATTTGCAGTGTTAATCACTGTATTAACGTTAGCACTCAAGGACAAGCCAGACCATTCCTACTTAATTTATTCAAGGAATCACTGACAATAAACTCAAAGAATCGCTCAGCTTATTGACTTTAAGTTTCTGGTTTGGTGTTTTTTTTTTTTTTTTTTCTCCTTGCATGTTGTAAGTATAAACGTTTAAAGATGTTTGTTGAAGATGACTATAATGATTAGGTTAGTCAAGGAAATGATAAGCGATGTTTCTGTAGATTGCAAGTCCTCTTGCACTGAATTAGCACCTCAAGGCCTCCAGAAATTCTGTTAAACTTCGTTTAGGGCCTGCTTGGTAATACGGGTTTGAGACTGAACAAACATGTGGAATGTAGCACTCTATTTCTATTTGTTATGAAACAATACAAATGCATTTGGACTGTCCCCAGGTTTTACTTGTAAGCTCAAAGACATCTAGTCAAATGGTTTGGTGTTTTTTTTTTTTTTTTTTTTTCCTTGCATGTTGTAAGTATAACAGTTTAAAGATGTTTAGTTCAACTTAGTTTGTTGGGGGTGTATGTTTCGTGGGGTTTTTTTTTGTTGTTTTTGTTTTTAATACCACTGTTGATAAATATTGGTTTGTGCTGGAAAGAAAAAAAAGAAATTATGTGACTTTAAGGCTAGTGATATTTTTACTGTATCAACACAACTTCAAGAAAACTGGAGCTCTCCATGGCAAAATGTAAACTGTTCTCTGTAGCAGAGAGCCTACTTTAGCATTCATCACAGGCTGCGTTTGCTTTGCTGCTGTGTAATTCTGTACTGTTTTGCCACCAGTGCCTCTCTGAGTTAGTGAAATGCGGACTGTTTGGTGAAGAAACTTGTCCAGATAGGTATTTAGGATTAAGGAGTAGCCGAAATGTTTTGGGTCCTACAGAAAAAATGTATTTTTCAATTCTTAGAGTGTGATAGAGCTTTTTAAATGCTAGAACCTTTCAGACTTGTGAAGAGCCTTATTTCTTACTACTATTTTAATGTTAGAACTGATAGGCAAATAGGAAAATGAGCAAGTGGAAGCAAGTATAGCAATAGAGTACAGGACAGAAGAGACTGGGCGAGCTTGGTTTACAACAGGTGTTTAGAACATGGGCAAGACCATTTTTCATCTTCCACACTTCCCCATGCCCTACCCACTTTCTGAGAAGGGCAATTTTTAAAATTTTTTTTTTAAGAATCTCCTGCTGAGATTTTTTTTTTTCCTCCTCCCCTTGGTGCTAGGCATAAACTTTCTTTCTATCTTCAGCTTCCCATCTGTTATCAGAAAGTGATGAGTCTGGAGAAAACTGCTTTGGAAAGTAGGATAGCTTCCCTCACGATGAGGTGCTGTGAAGGCTTGTCAAGTTCGTTGTGACCATTTGCCTTCTTTGTCCTCATTAATAATGAGAAAATGGCTCGGTTTTAGCTTGTGCAGAATGTTTGTCTAACTAGAAAGAATAGATTACTTGAATTCCCTTTTCAGGGCTTATAATATATATAGTTTGTTGATATTTGTGTTGCATATATGCATGATTTCTTGCTGAGTTTCCAAAGAAAAAGGAGTCTCATAAAGAGACATGTTGAGAGGTGATTCATTCCTGAAACCTAGATTCCTTTCCTGACTTAGCCTGTGCTTACGAGTGGGGGCAGGAGACGGGAAGATGCAAAGGGAGAAGATGAGTGAGGAGGAGCTGCAAGGGTTTGGCAGGTGCTACCCTCAGAAACATTCAGAGCAAATCTGTTGGTGTATCTTTGCATTCATCTTCTCTTTCCCCACACTTCAATAACCCTTGAATCCTTGGGCCAGTTTTAGTCTATTTGGCAGGCAGGTGGAGACAGGAAAGCATTGAGCTTCTGCCAGCAGGCAAAACAGATGACCAGGCTGAGGGGAAAAAAGCCCTAAGAAAAAAAGCTGATGATCCCTGTGGATTACCAAGGAGCTGCTTGGAATTAGACCTTATGAAATGTCACTGATTTGTGAAGAAGGCTCCATTTTTGTCTCGCATATTATTAGACAGCAGAGAAACAAGCATTAGCTCAGCTAGTCATGGAGGTTTTTTCCTTGGTTTCTTCCTGCTCTTAGTTCTATAACCATTCTACAGTCATAATTTCAATTTCCGTAGGAATTGTTTCTTCTCAATTGCTTGGCATTACTGGCATTCTTCTCTGGCTGAACAATTAACTTATTTTTTACTTAATTGATTTGTATTATTGTTGCTGTTGCAGTAGTGTGGAGTACTTTGTATCCTAAGGAGCAAGAGCTATGCAAGGTCTATAGCTTCCCTAAGCATTATACAATAATCTTGACAATACCAAAATCAGAATTATATTTATTTTTGCATTGAAAGCTTGGATCTTGTGTTCTAATCTCAGGTATTTTATTGCTGATTTCCTGTTATCTTTTACATAGTATCTGGAGTGCACGCTGGCCTTCAATTGCAAAAGCCCGTTTCCTGTACAAATTTTGACTTCTTTAAGAGTCCTAACAGTACTCTTGTCTATCGGGGAGTAACTTCTTAAAAGCATTATGTAGACACTACAATAATAATGAAAAAGTGTGAAGTTCTGTTATTTTTTATTGACGCAGATATTTAATAATTCTTTTAGCAAACCTGGTTTGATTTCTTTATCTAAAATTGCTTAATGCCACTATATGGCTTACTAAAAGAAAACCTTAGGCTTTTATTTATGGATTCATTATTTTTTTAATTATTTGAAGAAACAGAAAACTATGTTTTTGTATTTCTATTGCTGGTGCACTGGCAACAGCTGTGCACTGGCAACAGCTGTGCACTGTCCGTGGTCCAAATCATTCTTATCCAGCTGGTGTGTCCTTTTCTTTTTTTTTCTTGACATACACCATTATTTTACTAGTAACAGAATGCTACTGCCTTATCCATTTAACAGGCCTCCAGTTTTCTAGACACTGGTACCTCTTGACATCTCATACATTTTCCAAATCCCATGATGTAAGGATTTTCTAAGTTAGCTATTATACTCAAATGGGCGGTATATCTGTTGCTTGACAAGCTGATGTTTGTCTTTCATGTTGTTCTATCCTCACTTTCTTAAATTGTTGTGATGCTGTGTTTTCAATGGTCCAGTTTATTGTTTTGTCATGGCATTTAATGAACGTATAAAGGGTTGCCTGAAATATTTGAGTTTTCTATTCAGCCTTTGTAGTGACTATACTCCTTTTTGGAATCTGATTTTGCTTGAATTTTAGTTCTGTTTAGCACTTTGCTTATAACAACTGCTGAAATATCTGCTAAGATCTTGTTGTAATTTCAAAGAAGCTCTAGACATTTTGTAAGTACCTTTCTTGGTTAACTTTCACATACCCTTAAGCATTTGTAAAATATATCAGGGTTTTAGGGGTTTTGTGCAGTGGAGAGCTTGCAGTGTGGCAAGAAGAGTAATGTAGTTCAGCTGAGATGTTAAACCCTTTTGCTGATACCTGGTGGTTAGAAGAAGATATCTTGGAATTCTTTGAAATTGGTGCTTATTTGGACCCAAATACTCTCAGGTATCCAAGCAATCCAGGTTCCTAAGTCCTCCTGAGAGCCAGGGGTGTTTAAATTTCAAAATGAAAAGGTGACTGTGCTTCACATGGGTGTTTTTATAAGCATATCCTTAGCCTCTGATTTGATTTCACCTCTGCAGTGATCCTTTCCTTGTTACCTGCTTAGATAATTTAAAACTGGATCTTTCAGTTCCACAACTGTTGATATCACCATTGGTATACAAACTAGAAGACCTTAGCAGTACATCAGCCACTTTGACAGGAGCTACTCAAGTCTCTGCCCTGCCGTTAATGGCTGGTTGGGTTGCAGCAAGGGAG
>NW_010408623.1:10760-20698 GCF_000710305.1 Buceros rhinoceros silvestris | reverse complement strand
CGCCCTTTTTGGCAGGACCTACAAAAGTCCCTCCCCTGCCGTTAATGGCTGTTTGGGTTGCAGCAAGGTAGAGGAGTGGGCTGTTTGTGAGACCCGTGGAGTCATTTCAGTCCAGGCCTCTAAATGCAATTCTTGGGGAAAATCCTTGAGTCATGCTAAAATTGAATTGAGTACTCTGGAAATGTGTACCTGTTTCTGATTGTCAGCTTAGCCATGGGTTTCTTTTTTTAATTGCATTATTTATCACACCTTCCTTTCAGATGATGATTCTATATCAAAACCTACTTTAGATCAATTCTGTGTTTGTTTTATGTTTCCTTTCTTTGTGTTTTGTTTCTCATATTAAGCCCCGTGCAACAGTACAAATTGGTTGGTTTTAGCAGGCATCACGAAATAAGAACTAATCCAATTTCAGGTCTCTAAGATATAGTTGATATACTGTTTAAAACAGTCCTCTACTGAAAGAAATGTATTCACCTAACATACAGGCTTGGGGTCATGTGAGGTTCCTACTGTCCTTTGTTATGTTTTTCATAATTTAGTTGCGACTTTGTCACCTATGTCCCAAAGCCAACTCACAGCAACCCTGTGTTCCTCTTATATAAACTTTATTTAATGAAACTAGAATTCCTGCCCAGAGATAAATTGTTGATGCACTCTGACCTGCCTGCATTTCTATTATCTGTGTCTGTATAATCATTGTCTAATAGTAGTAAATAAAAAAGAAAATAGTTTTTGAGAATATTTGCTCAGTGAGCAGGGAAATCACTTTTGACAGCTAGAATATGCATTGAACCTTAAGGCAAACAAACAAAAAATACTGTGAATACATATAGAACGGTTTTTCCTTTCTTCCCAGTACTGTAGGGGGGAGGTTGATGGGGAAAAGAACAGATGAAGAATGCAATTAGATGGCGAGATGCTTTATGTTGCCTAAAGCACATGTAAGATCTACTAAAAAAATAGTCAATTTAATTATGTTTATGGAAGGCCAGGCATAGGAGAGATAATTAATCCATACAGTGGCCAAACAGAATTTCTGTGTCCATAATCCTGAATGGTAATTGATTTCCTGTTCCTAAATGATCGTAAGGAGTTACTATTTTATTTTGTAACTTTCTTTTACTTATAAAGCTTAGAATTATGAGGCCTTCAGGCTAAAAATTCCATTTTCAGTGATTTTTTTTTTTTTCCTTTGTTCCTTTTATTCTTCCTGCCCCCTTCTGCTTACCTAACTGCAGCTCCTGTCCTAGCCAGGTAGTCTGGCCAAAATAGCTCCTGCCATCTGGAACAGTTGCTGTGAACCTCTCAGTGACTTCCTCTCATCTGAAATGTCAGCTTGAATCTTTTCTCCCTTGCTTTACTGCTCCTTAGTTTTCTTTTAATTTTGTTATTCATTATTCAACAAGGTGACTGTGTTTGATTGTGTTGATATGTGCATGAAAAATGCTATGCAGAAGAGAGCTCTATGTTCTTCCTCCTCTGTCTTCCCCAGTATCCTAATCCACATCAGGGTCTGGTAGCTACTGATATGTCATCTCTCCAATGAGAGTTATTTAGCATGATGTATTGCAATTATGTTTACATATTCATTATGAGTGCAGAACTGTCTAAATTTTCTTTTAAAAGATGCAAAGAAAATAAAACTCAGAAAAGCCAATATTTTCCAAAAGAAAATCAAATTCAGAAAAGCCATTATTTTCCAATTAAGTTTTTTTTATAAATATAATTTCCAACACATTTTTGTATCTTCAGATGTTTGGTGAATTGTTGAATTTTCTGATAGGCAAACTAAGGGCTGCTTTTTTTCCGTAAAGGTCATTCCTGTTGTGCAATCGGATGAAAATGTCAATTTTACTCTGTTTTTTAAATAAGCTCCATCTGTATTTGTGGGGTTATCTGAAACCAGGCTCTAGGACCTGGACGATGAGAAATTAGAAGCTTATTAAAAAATAGTTCTTGCATTAAATTATTTTAGCACTGATTTAAAGATGCTCTTCCAAATAATTCAATAATTGTTTTAAGATGTTATCCTAGTGCATATTAGGGTTAGGATAGAGGCTGACTCATGGTTTGAGATGGTCGGAATTGACAATACAAGGCTATTAGCAATGCCTTTGGCTAAGCAGAATATAAGCATCGAGTCTGTAAGCTCTTTCACACAGCTCTGTCAGCTAAATTTAGTCCTTGTTTGTGGACAGCAGTGACATGAAGTCCTGGTGTGTTTAATTGCTTTACTTAACTGAAGAGCAAAGTGTTTTTACTAGACCTGTTTTCTTGAAGCATTTGCTTAATTTTTAAGTTAGAAATTAATAATACAGAAAATATACCTTGGAAATTCTCATCAGTAGCATGTGATTGTCTTTTTTACCTTTTAGATATTTGTCGTGTCTTGAGTTATCTACACGCTGGTGGTGTACACACAGTGCCTTGGACTGTAGCTGCCTGTCACTTGCAAAGCAGAATTTCTAGAGTGAAATGCCTATCTATCATTTAAAAAGAGCTATTGCCGTTGCTAGCTTTCACTCTTATGTGAAATCAATCTTTTCTGGGTTAAAACTGTGATATCAGTATGGAGTTCAGGGCAATAAAAGATGATGGGAGGAGATTGCTAACACACAGAAAATTTGTATTTCCAGGGCCACTTTTGGTATGGGTGTTCTTGCTTAGGAAGGGAGTTTCCCCAGAGGTGGCTTCATTTCAGTTTTGTCTGGTATTCAAGTGGGGACTTTGGTTTGTGTGCCTTCACCACAGAAGATTTTGTTCATGGCCTTTCTATATTTCCTTTCCAGGGAAATGTAGGTCTGACAACTCACAATCAAAACTGACTCTGTAAAGAAATGGGGTTGCTTAAAGAATTAAGAGCAAGACCTTGAACTGCTTTTGGAATTGCCCATGAGAGACTTGATGTACACCTGCTGTGTCATAGTGATGCAGACCTTAAAGAAAGCAAATAGTCACAGTTTGTTCCATCTTGAGCTGTTGTATCATCTTCACCCTGTACTTCAGCTCCGCTGAAGTGGTAAACGCAGTAATCACAATGCCGGAAGGCTGGCCAGTGGCTGCAATTTCCCAGGAAGCTGCAAGTGAAAGGGGGAAACTGTGACTGGTGTTGCTATAGCTAGTGGATGTCTCAGGTGCCAGCTTGAAATAGACTTCATCTGATAGGTAGGTTTGGGAATCTTCATGTCTGCTCATTGCTAATACAGGTGCTGTGTGTACAGCACTTGTCTGCATCTTGCGTCAGGGAATTGAGAAACCTTGTACTGATGTTTTTACCACCTTAGTATCTGGGGGCCAGTAGCTGGGTGTAGCTGGCTTATGGTTTTTCAGACTTTTGCTGACATGACAATCTTTCACACTACGATTAAAATAGTCAGGGCCGTGAGATATGCTTTGCCCAATTCTGCACCGAGTGGGTGCATTTGGGATATCAGAGCTGCGAGCTACAGCGGCCACCAAACAAAAGTTTTTGGTTTATGGTCAGTCTTTGGGTGTTTCTCTTTTTAAACCTTTTCTCCTGGAACAAGGTCAAGTGGGTTATTCTTTCACTTGCTCCAGTATTAGATGGCTTTGCCCCGTTTATAACAAACCCTCGAGGAGTTAAGCAGATAAGGAAATCCTGCAGGATATGGAAACTGCTTTTTTAATTCTAGGTGCTAATTTTAAAGGAAGTGACATTTGGGCAAGTATTATTAACTTGTATAGAGACTCTTTCAAGTATTAGAAATCTGGAACAGTCTTTGTGTTTCAGAGGCGAATAAAATCTGCCTTTTTTTTCCTGTGAGCCAGGTTGATTTAACTGGAAAGAAATGAACCCATTATTTCTGACTGATTCATTTTGGCTTATGAAGGTTATATTGAAGATTGATAATTCGGAGTGGGGAATAGGATGGCATTTTTCATGAAATACCTAAATTATTATTGTGACTACAATAGACAAGTCAAGCTGATGAGCTTTGTGTAAGGCCATCATCATTTTGCAATCTACAGCAGCTTACTAGGTAGTTTTTTTTTTTATTGGTGTCTTTGGGTAGTAGTCTGAGAGGGGAAAAAAGATTGGGAAGCTGCCTTTTGCAGAGCAGGTGGTGATGGCTGTGGAGAAGCAGAAGACTAAGACAGCTGTCCTGATCAGAATGATGCTCTGCAGAGTACCTTTTAAAATACTTACGTATCATATTTATTGACAGACTGCTTCCACTGTGGTGTCCAAAATGTGCTGCTTTAGCTGCTCACAGTAACAAAAAGTCTGTAGAAGGCACCACAGCTGTGATTCTTCCATTGACTATGTGAGAATGACTTGGCTCTTTGGGAGTGTGTTCCTCAGGGCTGCTGCAGTGCTGTGAGTGTTCCATGCTTTTCCAGTGGAGCAGGATCAAGCACTTCCTGCAACCTGCCGAACAAACCAAGTCAAGTGTCCTTTTCAGTGAACTTGCCTGAAATTGGAGGAAGACTTACAGTTTTGGTTTTGGTACCTGTTCTTTCTTTTATATATATAAGGAGAGTGTAGCATCTCTCTTTAGCTACTCTGGTGTTATTGGGGGGCAGATAAGAAGCAGAAAGAGTTGTTATTTTCAAATTGCGAAGCGAAGAGTGCACATTTAATGTTATAAATAAGTATATACTGAAATTTTTTTTATTATTGTTATAGCATTACAATTAGCAACACACCCTTATCTTGGAAAGCTGAGCTAGAGAACGTGCTGCAGAGAAGTGCTGCTCCTCCCCAACATAGTGCTACATATTTTGATGGGTCGTATTTTTTGAAATGACTGTATATGTTTGCTTTCTGACTGACTCGCCCCATTTGTTTTCTAGTGTAACAAGGTGTTACGTTAGTTCCATATTTTTGCTTTTGATCTCTGAAAGTCAGGAAAAATATTCTCGCAATTGTCTTCTACCACAGGTAAATACGGTGCTGAAACTACTTATCTTTCTTCCACCATTGAAGAAAGCACTTGTTGTGAGGCTTCATGCACCTGCTTTTCCTGCTCGAGTGTTTTCTCGCCTTTCTTTAAATGTGCAGGATCCTCACTTGACAAAAGACTAGCGTCACTCTAACCTGAAGAGTGTAGGTGTGCCATTGTGCTTTCTCTGATTCCCAGCTGCAAGAACATGCTTGTCTATTGAGCCCTTGTCTTATTTTCTCCCCTGCTCTTTCCTTGATTGCCACAAATTCCAGAATTACAGTGGTACAAGGTAGGGTTAGCAACCCAGACCAGGGCATTAAACAGAAGCAGATGCACATAGTTTCTGTGTTTTCCTGTCAGTGCAAGGAAGTGCCTTTTAAGTCCTGTGAGCCTCTTCCCCAAGTGGCTATACCTTTGAAATGCCATACTTCAGGGCAGCTGAGAATTCAGAAGTCACAAGCTGCTGCTGCTGTCAGAGGCAAGATATGACTGTTCTTGTATGGTGTTCATGGTTTTGTTCCTCCATGGTAAGTAGTTCCCAGCTTTCACTGGATCAGAAGCTTAGACTTGTTACAGGCTTCTGTTTGGGAATGAGAAGTGGAATTTCTCTCTCTCTCATTGCGGTGTGGTGAGTAATGTTAACCTCATGTAGTTTGGGTCATTTCTTTGTGTATGTATTTCCTATTAATGGTTTTGCCTAAGAGACTTCTGTGGTATTTATGGCGCTATTGCGTGTCCGTTCCGCTTCAGTCACACCGAGCATGAAGGCTGTTTCAGGTTCCAAAAGCAAGTAATGCCGAGGAAAAATACGATTTAAATCAGAATTCTCTACTCAAGTGTTTATTTCATCCAAACATGAAGCTGGATTAAAAATTGCTTTAAAATACTGTTGTGGCCAGCTACTTCAAAAGTACTTTGGGAACAGCGACAGCAACAGAACTGATTGAACACGCGTTTTGGACATGTGGCCCCTGCTGCGTTGTGGGCTTCTTTATGTCACTTAAAACTGCAAGTTTGCATAAAAAACTTAAGATGAGTGTGAACTGGATGTACCTTATTTTGTTGTTGTGATGCAGATACCTCTGAGAAGGAGGTGCTGACTAATAGCAATCCCACCTTAAGCTAGCGAAGTTCTGATTCTTGCCTCTAATCAGAGTTGGCTTTTTTGGTGAGAAGGTTTGTTCTGGTTTTTACCCAGTCTTAAGTTTGCCACACAAGTGCAGGTAGTTACGTTTGTACATGATGACTGGCAGAAAAGCTTAGAAATGCATGAGATAAATTCAGTGAAAGTCAACAGGTGATCCCTCTGTTCAACACAGATGATGTAGTAACTTTGTACAAAGCAGCAAATTATGAATGTCTTGCATGTCTTTGCGTGAGGTGGAGGCTGAATCTCAGCCCCCCTAGTCTTTTCTTGGGCTTTTGGTGTTTTTTAGGAGCTCAGGAAAAAAAATTTGGGTTTTTATCTCACACACACACAAACACGCCCACCCCTCTACCCCCAGTATATTAAGGGAGTTTTCCTCCCAGATTTTACCTCCATTATTTCCATATATATTTGAATTCCGTTCCTTCCAGCTTAAATTTTTACAGTGACTAAATCAAAATGGCCCCATTACACACTTAGTTTGGTAATATAACAATAGTATTATACAAACATGTTTCTCGCAAGAAAATTTGTTTTGAGTAAAACCATAGGTACATGTTAATTGAAAATATTTTCACACTTCTGCTTTTCTGCCATTTTTTTGTATTTGTTTCAATACTTATCGCATCTTTCTGAAGCTTCTCTGATAGAGTATACAGAGGATTTTTTACTGCTGTAACTGGAGTAGAATTTTAAGTGTCTCGGATATGGCTCCAAACAGAGTTGAACGAGAGTGAAATAATATGTAGTCCTTGGTTGTGTATATAGCTGTAATTACACGTAGGACTTTGCTAATGTTATATAAACCACTAGAGCAAAACTCCCATCAATAGATAAATTATAATTCTCTATTTTCTGTAAATCAATACATAGGGACTCTGTGAAGTGACTTCTGAGGAACTCTGTGCATACTGATCTTTTTTTGAATTCATTCTGTTCTTCAAAGAGGTTGCAATACTTGTTTGGACTGCTTCCCACCTTTTTCCTACAGTAAACCAGTTGTATTAGAAGAGCAGTGCTTTTGGAAGGGTTAAAATTCTGACAGGTTTGAAGTAATTTCCATTGCTTTTCAGCGTGACACTAAATTTTTTTTTTTTATGCTGTAAATCAACTCTCCACGGAAGATCTACTTGGCAAGCAATGCTTGCTTGATGCTTGGTGTTCCACACCTCATGCTTCTTGGAAATCTAGTGTGGATGATTGTTTAGCTGTCAGCATTGGCTGTATGCTTGATTTAAAAAATACTGCTTCACCCTGAAGAGATTTCCATCCAACAGACAATGGTGATTGATGTGTGAGGGTACACGTGAGTATTTTCTGCTATGTGTGGTTGTGTCCTAAGATTTTGCATATGAAAATGTTAGGGATGTTGTCCTAGGTAAGGTCAAGTCATCCCCAAACCTTGCTTCTGTGTGCAAATGATTACTTCAGAGACCATCCATCTCAGCAATAATGTTAGGGTTGATTTTCGTATTGGGTGCCTGTGTGAAATTCATCTGACACTTTAACGTCTAGTTACAGAGTCTTGAAAAGGTCTTTTCACGCTTCTTCGTGGTTAGCCCTCATCATTTCAGCATGAATAACTTTGCTGCTCTGCTTGGCTTTGCTGCTCTGATTCCCATTTTTAACCAGATTTTTCCTAAAAGCAAAGGCCTTCTCTCCTATCTTCTCGTGACTTCGTTTTCATATGACTCTCTTCATGGCAGGTGTTTTCAAAGCTCACAATATCTATTGATTTTTAATATATCCGAATATATACACCCAACTTGACTCTCCCTCGTGCGTGCAGCCCGTTTTCTTAGTGTTACTTCCCCTTACAGAAAAGGGAACACACCTTTTCCCCTTAGTGAAGAGTGTTCATCTGTGGGTTTATTTCTAGATTTAATATTTTCTTCTCACTTTCCTGATAAAAGTGCCAGGATTATTAGTCTGTATTACTTGGATATCCACTAAAATCTTAAATAATAACAGAGAGCCACCCTGCCACCACCCCCGCTCTGCTGCTTGTCTGTTTGCATGGAGAGAATCTTTCCCTTTGCCTATTGATTGGCAGTTGCTGCTTGTGTAAGGCAGCTTGTTTTAGACCAAGTTTGCTTGTTGCATGATACTCACAAACCTGTATTTATAAAATCATTACTGAAGCTCAAAATGTGGCTGCAAGCTTTAAAATACCATTAGTTTTTCTGGGTTTTAATCTTTTGGATTCAATGCTCTTAATACCTACCTTTTTTTCCCTTCACATCTTTTCTCTCTATTTGTTTTTCATCCGGCTTGTACATGCAACAACATGCCTTTCTATTTTATTTTTTAACCAAGTTTCTGCCCAGATGGAGAGTTTTCTATGTTCTTAATATAGAAAGTTTTATTGTACAGGATTTTTAACAACAAGGTCATTCCATGGGAAGTTCTGTTATTCATAATGAAGGATAGGTGGCACTCTTGCTATTTTTGTTTGGATTTCTGAAGTAAATCAGGTGTGTGCACTCAGTAAGATTCTTTTTATAGAGTAAGTACTTTAGAGAGCGTTCTTGAACATTGAAGAGGATTTATTTTTATTTTTTAAAAAATATAAACACATACTTAAATTATCTGACTCTGGGACTGGTTCACAGTGCTCTCTAGGAAGAGAAAATATGTTGTTTGTATGAAGACCTCAAGAATAAGTGCTCAGCTATATGGCATTGGCTCATTTTACATAATAATTTTTTGATTTATATTTTTTTTTACTATTTCATTAGTCAAAGAAGAAAGCCAACACATTTTTAAATGTTATTTCAACTCCAGTTATTTATACCTGTATACTTAATACTTTTTTGTTAGTTTTATATTCAAAGTATATTTTTAAGTCAGCGTGGTAGTTAGCAAAGGCTAAACAGTCAACAGAACCTTTATGTCTTAACCCGGGGTAGTAAATACTAGTTGCCCTAATTCTGAGAGTTGATTGTGGAACTGTATAGGTTTGTGAGTTTGACAATTTTCTCTTATCTAAAATTCCTGGAACATGGGAAAATACATGCTGGTGGAGGTATGACATGTTAGATCTTTTCTGTGACTTGAAAGGAAAACTCATTTCAACTCTACTGAATGTTTTTTCCTTCTCTCAGTGTGTGGCTAGGTTACACAGAGGTATTTTAACCTTGATGCTTCATTACTTCAACTCAATTTCATTATTACTACTGCCTGACAGTTTCATATGGCTGAGGCAAAGTGATTTGGTGACCTCGGTCCAATTTCTCTTGATCCATTTGTCAATCAATTGCTTCTGTTATTGCTCTTCCCAGAAGAGTGCCCCATAGTTGAAAGGAAAGGGGAGAAGCAGAGTTGGATTGAGCGGAGATTAGAAAAGTTTCCATTCTGCCTCTATCCAAGAGCATGAATCTCTTCCATGTGAGCATCTAACTACCTCAATATTTTGAGACACATTCTTGCCATGTAAACCTCTCTGGGATGGGGTCATGGCTTGTCCAATGCCACAGGCTCCTCAGGGATTTTCTGAGTTGAAGCTTCTAGGTAGAGCCATTCTTGGCCTGTGAGGCTGCTTTTGTGGAGCAGTTCAAACAGAAAATTAAATAGGTAGAAGAAAGCGTGAATAATAAAGAAGGTGATTATAGACAAAAAAAGTACATTTGTGTGATTTTCATTGAACATCTAGTAATAGTTGTTACTGCCTAATGATAGCATAATGTGCTTTGTGTCCTTTTCTGTTGTTCTTCCTTGTTTTCATTTTAGTTAACCACAGTTAGGTTTTGGGATTTGAGACCATGCTTTGCTAGTATCGTATGAGCTTAGTTGAAAGAAAATCCCTTCTTGAAAGTGTTACTAACCTAATTTAGATTTTTAGATAGCTTCCCTTTAAAAAAATTAGTATATATTCACTGGGG
>NW_010408623.1:9441-10670 GCF_000710305.1 Buceros rhinoceros silvestris | reverse complement strand
AAAGAGTGCTTGATTTTAATTGTGATCGTGATTGAATGCTGGAATTAAAAATGGATTGAACAAGCTATTTTGTTTTAGTGGGTGAAGAAAGGTTTTATAACTTGGCAGTTTATATTTTTGGTGCCCTCCTGTGTAATACAGGCTCACGTATTACTCATACTGCATTTTTTCTCCTGCTAGGTGGTTTGGGGTTTTTTTATTTTTGAAAATTTTTTTTAATTTCAGTACCCTGAAGTGTTCGAAATGAAGAGTCCCAAATACAAATCTATTCTGGGGCAGGAAGTTTTCTTGATGACTTCAGTAACATTTAATTTTACTTCCTAATGCCAAATCAGTTTTCAGGCTATTGGATGCCATTAAGGCAAAGAATTTTGTGTTTTCTGTAATAATACAAATCCCAAATGGTGGTAGCTACTGAAGTTAACACTTTTTACCCAACTGTGGGAGTACTAGCATCTTTGAGAGATTCCAATTTTGGTTCTTATTTATGCTTGACATTTAATGTGCTTGACATTCTGATTATTTTACACCTACCTAATTTCTTCTAGCTTGAGGGATAATGACAGTATTTTAAACAGTTGTGAAGTGTAGCTGTATGTTATTAAGCAGATGCCACACTGCAAATGGAAGGAAAAAGTCCACGAACTCTTTCTAAAGTAATTGGATTTGTGTTCTGTATCTCAGGGTCATCTAGAGTTGTTCACAAGCCTTTTCAGCTGTGCAACTTGGTTATCTATTTTGTTGCCAGGAATATGAGGCCTTACTAATATCTTATGTCCTTTTAGTTACCTATATATGTATCTGTGTGTAAATAAATGTATATAAGATACATAATGCTGGACTGTGTACTTGCATTGCGTCCTTTGTGATTGAGGGTTGAGGCATTACAGCCTTCGAAGTAGTTACTGGGGGCTTGTATTTTTCCTAAATTTTGACTTAAAGTTAAAACGACCCTGTAAAAAACGTATTTAGTCCATTAAACCAAGCTCAAATGTCTATGGCACATGTTTAATGCTGGTATGGTAGGTCTTAGAAGCAGCTGTCCTGTGTCTTGGTTTATAATGGAGGTATAGCATGAGGAATTAAAAAAAAAAGCAACCTAGTTGATTGTAAGTATACTTTGTGTAAAGTCTTTCCTCTCCCTTTGCAAAACAATTTTATTAGCCATCTTTGACTCGTATTCCCATGTAAATGTGTGCTTCGCTGCAGTCTTGTAAGATTTTAGGTTC
>NW_010408623.1:7591-9366 GCF_000710305.1 Buceros rhinoceros silvestris | reverse complement strand
GGGAAAGAGGAAGCAGAAGGAAAATGGTAGGAGGACCAAGGTTTTTAGAGACGTATACAGCTGGTGGTAGCAATTCTGTTTGATCTACTAGAATTTTTGTGTGGCATTTAACTGTTGTAATTGTGAGTAAATTGACTACGTGAAGAGTGATGAAGAAAAGCTAAAATACTTTATTTCACAGACCCGTGTGGGGATATTTTAAGTATTTACTCAAGTCTTCACATAACAATCGTCATGTCCTAGCAAAGGGTCCTTGAATCATCACTGACTGGATGCATTAAGGACTGATTTTTTTTTTTTTTTTTTTTTTTTTTTTTTGGTAATATATGTATATCTTTATTTCACAATCTTGCCACCTGGTGGTATACTCTGGCAATAAAAGTTTTGTTAGAAACCTCTTCTAAGAGTCATATTTACTTTGATAGGCAAGATCTCAAGAGCAGAATTTATAACTGGATTATAAGTAGAGAGGAAGCAGAAGGAAAATGGTAGGAGGACCAAGGTTTTTAGAGACGTATACAGCTGGTGGTAGCAATTCTGTTTGATCTACTAGAATTTTTGTGTGGCATTTAACTGTTGTAATTGTGAGTAAATTGACTACGTGAAGAGTGATGAAGAAAAGCTAAAATACTTTATTTCACAGACCCGTGTGGGGATATTTTAAGTATTTACTCAAGTCTTCACATAACAATCGTCATGTCCTAGCAAAGGGTCCTTGAATCATCACTGACTGGATGCATTAAGGACTGATTTTTTTTTTTTTTTTTTTGGTAATATATGTATATCTTTATTTCACAATCTTGCCACCTGGTGGTATACTCTGGCAATAAAAGTTTTGTTAGAAACCTCTTCTAAGAGTCATATTTACTTTGATAGGCAAGATCTCAAGAGCAGAATTTATAACTGGATTATAAGTAGGTTCTTGGGTTTTAGCGTGCCAGTTTAGTGTGTTCTTTCTTTATTGTGTCACTGTCTCACGTTAGGTGCAGTACAAGTTATGCTTTCGCATTAAATATATCTTTTTCCTCCCCACTCTGATTTCTACAGACAAGAGGGAAGAGAAAAAGTGAAAGGCGGGTCCTGCTTGACTAACCTGATCTCCTATGACAAAGTGATGCACTTAGTCGATGAGGGAAGGGCTGTGGACCTTGCTTACCTAGACTTTAGTAAAGCCTTTGACACTGTTTCCCATAGCATTCTCCTGAGAAACCGGATGCTTGTGGCTTGGATGAGTGTCTTCTTTGCTGGATAAAAAACTGGCTGGATGGCCGAGCCCAGAGAATGGTGGTGAATGGAGCTAAATCCAGTTGGCAACCAGTCAGAAGTCATGTTCCCAGGGCTTGTTGTTGAGGCCTGTTCTCTTTAACATCTTAATCAACTGGATGAGGGGATCAAGTGCACCCTCAGTAAGTTTGCAAGATGATATCAAGTTAGGTGGATGTCTTGGTCTGCTGGAGGGTCATGAGGCTCTGCAGAGGGATCTGGACAGGCAGGATCTATCAACTGAGGCCGGCTGTATGAGTTTCAATGAGGTCAAGTGCCAGGTCCTTCAGATGGGTCACAACGGGGATCAAGTGCACCCTCAGTAAGTTTGCAAGATGATATCAAGTTAGGTGGATGTCTTGGTCTGCTGGAGGGTCATGAGGCTCTGCAGAGGGATCTGGACAGGCAGGATCTATCAACTGAGGCCGGCTGTATGAGTTTCAATGAGGTCAAGTGCCAGGTCCTTCAGATGGGTCACAACAGTCCCCTGCAAAGCTCAAGGCTGGGGAAAG
>NW_010408623.1:784-7524 GCF_000710305.1 Buceros rhinoceros silvestris | reverse complement strand
CTGGAAAAGCTGTTCTCTGGAAAAGGACCTGAAGTGTTGTATGAGAGAAGCTGAATATGAGCTGGCAGTGTGCCCAGGTGGCCAAAAAGGCCAATGGCTTCGGGGCTTGTGTCAGAAACACTGTGGCCAGCAGCAGTAGGGAAGTGATTGTTCCCCTGTACATGGCGGTGGTGATGCTGCACCCTGAGTACTGTGTCCAGTTTAGGGCCTCTCACTGCCAGAAGGACATTGAGGGGCTGAAGCGTGTCCAGAGGAGGGCAATGAAACTGGTGCAGGATCTGGAGCACAAATGTGCTGAGGAGCGGCTGAGGGACCTGGGATTGTTTAGCCTGGAAAAAGAGGCTCAGGGGAGACCTTCTCACTCGTGACAACTGTCCGAAAGGATGTTGTAGTGAGGTGGGGATCAGTCTCTTCTCCCAAGCAACAAGCTGTAAGATGAGATGGAATGGCCTCAAGTTGTGCCAGGGGAGGTTTAGGTTGGATCTTAGAAAAAATTTTTTTTCATAAAGGGTGGTAAAGCATTGGAACAGGCTGCTCAGGGCATTGGCTGAGTCCCCATCCCTGGCAATATTTAAATACATATAGCTGTGGTGCTGAGAGACATGGCTTAGTGGTGACCTGGGGTAACAGTTGGACTTGATGATCTTAAAGGTCTCTTCCAACCAAAACAATTCTGTAATTCTGCAAAAGGCTAGAAGTATTCTGTGGTCCTGGAACACCGAGTTGTGGGATATTAATCTTCAAAATAAATTTGAGACATAGTTTAAAAAATAATGGTGTCCATGTCCTGAAATTCTCAGATAAAATTATGGAAACTGAATTTATCCAAGTTATGGTAAGAACATTTAAGGGATGTTGTTGCCCTGAAACAACTACTATGAATCCAAGCAATATGGAATGTCAAGTGTTTAGTTTATATAGTTTATACTTGCAGTTGGGCATAAGGTGAAGAGTGAGTAGTCAATGATGTGCAAGACCTGGCATCTTTAAAACCTTGTGGCAGGAGCAATGGGGAAGTTCACTCCTTTATGTTAATCCAAAGTGAAGCAGATGTGGTCTTGCTGGTGTCTGTGTGGGGAAATGCTCATTTATAATAAAAGATGTTTTCACATAGTGTTTGAAGGACTTAAACAATCCTGGTTTTGCAGGCTGAATCCAAACGTGATTTGCTGAGGGACCTGATGAACTAACTGATCGTTAGCTGGAACTTTTATGTCACAAGTGGATGTTTTCTCTACTAAATCGCCTCCGGCTGTGCCATATGCTGCTGTTTGATACAAGAGTAACTGAGTAAAATTCTGTGACAGGTTAAAAATAGCATCTTATTGGAGCACAGTGGTTCCCTTTTAATACACAAATGTGAGAAATTTGTTTTTATCTGTCTTTATGGTATAATGTTGACGTGTTTGCACAAAGAATGCTTGCATCCAGCAGGACTTCTCTTGCTCGCAGGGCTGCTGCCTGTGATTTCAGAATGCCTTCTTTAGTAGCTATTATGAAAGAAAGTCAGGATGTCATTTTATTCATGATGGGTTGACCTGAAGACCTCTGGGTTGTTCAATTCCGGTTTCTAATGCCATGCACTGCTCGCATGGGGAAAATTAACTCTGTCTCAGCCAGACCCAATACAAGGGAATGTCTCCCCTCTGCCACCCTTCTTCTCTGTCTGACTTTCCTTTTCATACAGACACAAAAACACATGCAGACCACCCCTCCCCCCCTCCTCCATTGCCCCCTGCACACCTGCCCATCTCTAGCAGCCTGCAGACAGCCTGTCATCCTCTGTAGTGGCCCTCCTGCGTGCCCCCATACAGCACAGTTCTGTCTTTTCTCTCCTCCTGCCCTCTCGGATATGAGGCAGAGCAGTGATAGCAAAGCCGGCATGATTAGCACCATGCATTTTGTTTGCTGTCTGCCTTCTTGTTCTTAGCTGTTTCTTGGCCTCAGAATTCCCCTTCACACTTTAATCCCTTCACCCTCTCCTCCTCATTAACGTTCCGTATTTGATCTGTTAGTACTGAGTATTAATGATGTTGAGTAGCTGTTCTGGAGCAGCTCGAAGGGCTGAAAGTTTTAGACATGGCTTCTTCGGGTTTCTAGCTATTTTTAAAGAGAATGGGAATTACAGCTGGTTGAAAGTCTCCAAAGGACCGTGTGCATCAAAAATACCATGTATTTTCACATGAGAGGCCACAGAGCTACTACACTGATAAAGGGACAAGAGCAAGAGATTTTTGGGACTGAGGCTCATAGTTCTGAGCTATTAATATGGATCTGTGGTGACAGAGTTAGAACTTTTTAATCACGTTATTTTACTGCAAAATGTCCGTAACTATTTATGACACTGGATGTTTGCTCTTGGATCTCTTTCTCCTGTGGGGTATTCTTTAGATCAATCTTAGTTTGTTTTATTAATTTGTTTAATTCTCTGGGGTTTGTCAAGTCTAATTATCTCTCTTCTTTTTTCCAGTTTTGAAATCAAGATTGATTAACCAACACGAAAGGACCCAGCTGGTTATGTGACTTGGAACCCTGTTTATGAAGCACTCATTCGTCTTTACAAGACGACAGCACCGTATGTTGTTTTCTCTTTTTCTCCCCCAAATTAAAAATCAATGGTTAACTTAATAGGTATATAAATGGTAACTTAATAGACATCCTAGAAAATTCCTGAGGAATTAAACTCTTAATGATAAATAAGATCTTGGATTTTTGCCAGCCAAGGAGATAGAAGTGCTCTGTTTGCTTTACCATACTGTCAATCAGAACTTTCTTCCCTGTAACAACGCTACCTGTGGTTTCACATCATTGAAGGACAGCTTCCCTTAGTTTGAGAGATCAGTCTGCTTTCTCTTTACATTGTGTTGTGTGAAGTGTGGGATTAGTGAATGTGACTGCTGTGTGTCTCAGCCTGCATTGATAATGGATTATGTAAAGGCCAATGCTGGAATCCAAGGCAGGGACTGTAGAGTAAATGCAAGAGGAGGTTGCAATGCCCCTTAATGATACCTCTATGAACAGGTAGCTCTAGCAGAACTCTAGATTCTCCCCCACTCCCCAGGACCCCAAGATTTTGGACTAAATAATGCTTCCTCTATACTTGATTCAGACAGTATTTTTCCACAATTAAAAATTTGTTCTGTATAAGATATACCTTCTATTTTAATTTGAAAATAAAATTGCACAGATAAAGCATCAGCCTTATAGTCTGTAACCCAGGGGTGGGAATGTGTAGGTGAGAGTTCCAGCAGTAACATTAAATGGGTTATCTTTCTAATGTCATGAACTATGTTCTATCAGCTAAAACTTAATAAAATTAAGCTATTAGATACAGGTGAAGTGCTGACATGTATGTCATCATGCTATATTGGTATGATTTTTCTTTTGCGGTTCTGTGCAAATGTTCTGCCTTAACAGTGATGAGACTTTTCCATTCCTATAGTTAGGTGCTGGGGTTTTTTAATTGTTACATTTTGGAAGCAGTAAATTTCTATGACGTTCCGCTTAGACTAGCAGGAATCCAAGCAACACTGTCAGGTACAGGGCAGCACCAGATTATTTCAAGCCTTTCTTTAGTTATAACTGCACTAGAATTCAGGCAGCTTGGACTGGCTGAACTTCATAACCATGTTAAAACGAAGTTGCCCAATGCTCTGAATATATGAAAATTCCATTATTTTTTAAGTGAAAGGAAAAAAGCTGGTATTTACTTCAGATTTTCTGTTGAATGGTAAGTAGTTCTAGTGATTCTCCTTTTTTAGTGGTGATACAATAAGTGTGCAATCTGTATTTTCATTAGCTCTCTTGTTATTGAAGGTTCATTAACCAAGAAGGGAAAATGAGGTACAATATTCAAACTGTTACAGAAAAGGGGGGAAATAGCACTCACTTCTTACTAAATTAAGTCTTGGCTTTATGAAATAGTAGAACCAATAAAGAAAAAATAATAAGTATTTACTCTTAAATAGAGTTTTGTACAGTGCAATGTAAAATTACTTTTGATTTTTATGATTACAAGATGTCTGAACAAATTTGCTTTATGACAGCAATAAATATATTCCCAGTGTGGCAATGAGATCAGTTAGCATGTTAACAGAAAAGAAAAAGAATCACCCTTGCTCTTTTTAACAAGTAAATATAGGAAATGCAAACATAACAAGAGTGTCCTATCGTTTCAAGTGTCTTTTTTGTGTTAGTAGAAGTTCATCTGCTATGATATATGCAGAATTAGCCAGACTTAAAGCTTGATATAAAAAGACCCAAGAAATGAGTAACAACTGCACAGATAAAAGGGCTTTGCTGGTTTTCTATGAGTAATTAAGGAAGCTTTCCATAGCGTATATCTTTAAGTTCTGTATAGCTGCTCTGAAGAAGGCGAATTTGTTTTAGATTATATATTTGATTTTTATATTCTGTTGAAAAACTGAAAGTAACTGTTGTATTATGAAGGATATAAAAATTATACAGAATGGCACTTGTACAACTTCAGTGTATTCAAAATACTGTGTAATTTTTATGTGGATAGAAATTATTGAAGGATTTGCTCTCTTTTGTCACTAATAATTTCCCAATGGATTTCCATGAGGGTGCTAAGTGTACCTATAGTTCTCACCTCTGTGTAAATGTTTGATAGGCTCTCTTAATGAAATCTTATCTAATTGATATTGGAATGTTCCTTTTTAGTGCCTTTTTTTTCTCAATACAGAGCAGAATGAAAACATGGTCATGATGGCTATGCGGGCAACTGTAACATCAGGTTATTGCAATGTGTTAAGTGTTGCTTCATACTGACATCAATCTTTGACTGCAGTAGTTTCGTGCTGTTGCTTTAATGAGGGTTTTAACAGGCGCTATAAGTGGAGCAGACCAAATATTGTGCTTGTCTTTCAAAAGGCTAGAGATTCAAGCTTCTTCCTTCTTATCCAAAACTTTTAAGTCTATAATCTATTTGTCAGCAGTTTAAATGTCTGTAAGAGATTGAAAAGCTAAGACAGATGTACTAGAGAGGGAACTTTCTTAGTCATTCAGCTATTAAAAAAAAAAAAGGCTCCACTAGGTTTTTGTACTATTTTTACAATGAAATAAACAGAGTTTGAAATACCACCATATTCTCTGTTTCTTAATATAATACACAATAGGTTTAGTTGTCAGCTTAGTGGTGACCTGGCAGTGCTGGTTGACGGTTGGACTGGACGATCTTCCAACCAAAATGATTCCGTGATTCTGCTGTGGAAGGCAAGCTGACAGGCGCAGTCACACAGTTTAGAATGCTTATAAAAAATGGTAAACCCCCCAAACAAACCCTCCTAAAGAACTCTCGCTTTTAACCTCTCAAATACTGTTCCAGAATGCTATAATGGGCTGAGTCTAACTATTCCTGGATTTCATTGTTAGCTCACTTGCCTCCGAACCAGAACTGATCTTGCATTTGCAAGAGGTGCTGTTTGTTTCCACGGGTGAACACAAGGCGTCTGTTCTGGTTAGGTCTTTACACAAGCCTTAGGTAATGTTAAACAGGAGGTATCACTGCTTTGACTGTGGCATTTTGTCTGGTGAAGCCAGGAGCCGTAAGGATTGTTTCTTCTGCTGGTACCTGCAGCTGCTGTCCTCTCCAAAAGACCTTCCCCTCTGAAATCCTTCATGGTTTGGTTTTGTCATTCTTGCGATTTATCCAAGTTACTAAGAATGGTACTCTGGGCTGCTGTGTTATTTCTTTTCGACTTAAAAATTAAAAGTCAGTTGTAACTGAGAATGAAGAAGCTGAAGCAATGGCTTAATCTTCAGTGCCAGATGCAGCTGTGCCTGCGTTTCACTGTCTGGCCTGTAAATTCAGGGAGCTGGTGAAACTTCTGGATTTTCAGACAGTTGTGATGGCCTTTAGGAAACTATGCTTTTGCAACTTCTTCCATCTACGATGCAGAACGTAGCTGTAACAGCCAAGTGTGTGGTGACCAGACTCACTTTGTTACAGTTCTCAGCACAGCTGTGATGGCACAAGTTATACATCAGCTCATCCCAAATGATTGCATGTATGTTGACAAAATCTGTTGTATAGGTTTGATGTCAGAGACAGTCCTATCCATCTATTTCTGTGTTACTGTTCCTGGGATTTTCCCCTGTGTTTTGAAGAGGAAGAGGAGTACGTTCCATTTTACTTTCACTTGTTAGACGTGAACATGATGATTCAGAGAAGTTGTGGAGGAGTACATCTATACCTACAATTACCTGTATAATACTATTTTGCACAACTAAATTAAAAATACAGATATCTGAGAATATAACTGAACTCTTCCTGCTTTGAGAATCAAACTTCCTCTAATTAAATGATCTTTTCCTACTGTCTGAAGTTAGTGACACTTTGTAATCATACAATTACTACTTAATTTTGTGTTATTTTTAGAGCTCAGCAAGGGTAGCTTTACAACCTAACTATATTCAGTGAGAGGGTAACAGTAGACGATATCTAGGTCTTGCGTGAGACTTCTTGTCAGTAGATACTCAAGTGTATTAGAAAAAGTATGGGTTGTCATCTGTGTTTTATAGGTGATAGAAACTGTGGCTCTGAGAGATTCTCCAGTATGTCTGTGCAAACCTCTTTTCACATATTCTCTTGACTAAAGATCACAGGATAGTGATTGTCCTGAGCAAAATATTAAAATACAATATGGAAAACAAAAATGTTGATGATATTCTAATGAAATTAAGGATTTTTTTAGAACAGAAAAAAATTGAATGTACTC
>NW_010408623.1:0-667 GCF_000710305.1 Buceros rhinoceros silvestris | reverse complement strand
TGAATTCTATGTGTGTGCTGTTCAGATCATTCATTGGATTTAAAAGTATTAAACATGAGGTAAATACATAATGCCAAGGTTGTTTTTATTGTTGATTGTTACCCTGGATTTCACATATTTCTCATCTGTCTTGGTGTGAACCAGCTGCTGAAAAATCACAAAACCATCAGTGCAAGAGGCTGGTGCTCCTTTCTCTATTGTATGCGTACCATTTTTGTCTGATAAAGTGTGCAGTGGGTGCTTGTGCTCTAAATGGTTACAAGAAATTGGGTAAGGCTGGGAAGAGCAGTCAGGTGAGACTGGAGAGAATGGGACTGACTACTCAGTGGCTGTCATTACTGACTGAATGTAAACAACAGCCTTGCCCTTATCTTGTGATTTGACTTCTGTGCAGCTGTGTGAGCTGGGCAGCATAGTTTCTGGCATGTCGGGGAAATTAGGTTTCCATAAATTTTTTTTATAGATTAGGACACAAATGAAAGATTTCAATTAAAAAAAAAAATCGTATTTTAATACTGCATTGCTGATGTAATTATTTTTTCTTCCTTATTACTGTTGATACAATTTTCTAACTTAATACTTTGGAAATGTTGAATGTTGTTAAAGATAAAAACTTGATAGCAACAATTTAAATTATTTTGGTAATATTTATTTTATTATTGTTTTA
>NW_010408622.1:36461-57623 GCF_000710305.1 Buceros rhinoceros silvestris | reverse complement strand
GGGTGGGGGTGGTGGGTGGGCAGGGTCCATTAAGAATATTAGAAAACCTCCACATTGTCCCTACTACAAATTCCATGTTCCTGTTTAGACAGACAAACGCTCTTGATTTACCTACTGGCGAGGAACTATCCGTTCACACCTCCTGCTCCTTTTTTCTTGTCTTTTTTTCTTTTTTTGGTAAACAATATCCTTGGTTTTCAACTAGATTTCTTTGAGGCTACCTCTAGATAATTAGCACTAGCTAGGAATAGCAGAAAACATGCTGTTTATTGCACAACTGACAAAGCATGAGCAATAGGCATTTATAAATGACCAAAACCAGTTCTTGGAAAACATTCAACAGAGTCCATTACAGACAAAATAAATGTTCAGGATCTGGCACAAGCAGTCACACAGTCTAGCTGTATGTGGCACCTAACTCTCATAATCCTGTTTCAGGAATCTTTATTGCCTCAAGCATTACTACCTGTCGAGCCTCAACCGAAAAGTGTGGTTTCTATCATTTCTTTTGTAGCAGGAGTGAGCTACTCACACTCCCCCTTGAACAACACTGAAGGTCATTCACTGAAAAGGAAAATAAATCAAGGAAACTTGTCTCTTTCTAAAGTTTAAGATCTCTCTTAAAATCCTGCTTCTTTCTGCCACACATCTAAAGTACAATCTAAAGAAGCTGTGTCTGTTCATAATGTAAAAGTTGAAAAAATGAGGAGTTATTGTCCCTATTCACAGGGAAAGCTAGCCTGTCCATTCCTACAGTACTGAGAGTGCATCATTTATGTCATTTTCCATTTTAGTGGGCTTCAGTAGGAATGCCTGTGCTGTACTGATAAAGAGTTGATAAAGACATCCAGACAGCTGCAACTGAATTTCTAAAATCTGTATCTGCTACATAAAAATAAGGGTCTTGGTGTAGCATTTATTAGTAATAATATGTCCTTCAAGTTACATGGACTATTAACTTACTTGCATGCATCTAGTTCCATCAAAAGAAGAAAGTCACATTAAACACAAAAGTAAGAAAAATGTGATTTTGATAAACAAAGAATCTATTAATTTAAAAATTTCAGGTTATTTTCTTACAATTTTCTGTTATCTCTTCTCAAGCCACTCTAACCATGACAAGAATGTGGATGTACAATTGTGTATATATGTATATTCATTAATATTTTAGCAAATGAAATACAAAAATTGCTGTCAGATATTTTATAAAATGAAGTTTTGACTAAATATTAAAGAAAGGGAAATCTACAAGGCATGCATTCCAATGTCAGCTTATGAGAATTATCATGGAAGACCTGATTTTAGAAGATATAATGCAACCAGACCGTAGACAGTTAGGTGCTATATGCTCGTTGATAGCACATGCAGAGCAAATTACAAGAATCATGACAAGAATCACTCACAGAAACTGAGAAACTCAAGTATATTCAGAAAAACATTTCTCAAATCACTTTGGATAAACACGTTATTTTTACAAAAGCAGTTTCCAAAACTATTCCAAGAGAGGAAGGGGTGTGCATGTGCAGAAACAGAAGTCATCCAAGGAATCATAGAATAAAGGGTTGGAAAGGACCTCACAGATAATCTGGTCCAACCTTTCTTGGCAAAAGCCCAGCCTAGATAAGATGTCCCAGTACCACGTCCGGTCTAATCTTCAAAGTGTCCAATGTTGGGGAATCCACCACCTTTGTCAGTTCTAGCTGGGAATTACATATTTGGTTTTAATATAATAAACTTGATTCTAATTTGTGTATTTTGGAGACTATTTCTGTAACTATAACATTAAAGCAGTTAAAGTGAGCAAATTTTTGAAAGGGGATCGGGAGTTGAGCTTCCGTGTTATGGATGTAATAGACCTGAGACATTGCATAAGGTGTAATTTGTCCAATCACTTTATAAATATTATCATACAGAATTCTACTGGAGAAAGTAAAGCAAAGAGTCTCTCCAAGTCAAAACTGTGTTGCTTTTGCAGACTTCTGGGAAGGAAGGTCCAAGAAAAAAAAATCTCCCCATCATCATAATAGCGAGCATTCCCTTATTTCTTACAAATTCTACTGACAGTGAGAGAAGAAAACCGGGAAACTCCATCTATGTATTGCCACATTTACAACTTCAAGTACCTCAGTCAGACAAAACATCAGTACTCCAGAATCTTTAATTAACAGCAATAGTGCTATCAACCGCCCACAAACAGCCATTCATAACTTCTGAGGCAAACAAAAATGTTTCAAATCAGTTTATCAACAAAGATAGAATGTTGCACTTGAAGATCCTTTTGAGCCATTTCTCAACATTACAAAGGTAAATTCCCTTTTGAGTGCTGCATGGAGCTCTTGAAATTTGAAGGATACATTGAATTTCTGCATCTTACTGAAAGACACTAGGTTTTGTTATGCTTTATATCACAGTAACAAATTACGTGCTGACTGAGTCGTATTTAGAGACTTCAAATATTTTTTTAAAGGTATGTTGCCAGCTGATAGCTTTCAGTATTTTGCTTGGTGGGGTTTCGGTGTGTTTTTTGGGGTGTGGTTGTTATGATTTTTGTGGTGGGACTTTTTTGTTTGGTTGATTTATTTTATTTTTTAAGTTTTTCTGGTCAGAGTCTAAAGGCTTCAGTGAAGTTCTACCTAAAATTAGATATAAATTTCAGTATCTAAAAATACAGTTTTAATAGAGTTCAGGCCCAAACCAAATCGTCATAAAGACATTAAAATCCTCATTTAGCTGTCTTTGACTCAAAGGGCACCTACACTTGTACTTTGAGACTTGATATGCCCTAGGTGTCTAGAAATCTCTTCCTGCTCACAGCTAGAAGTCCTCCAGAGTCTATAGGCACATCTACATTCTCAAATACTTTAGTTCCCTACTGCACTCCCTGATACTAGATCCCTGATCATTCAGATTAAGTAAGTGTTAGTTATCGTTTCTAGCCATATTTAGGTGAGATCCTCATGATAATCTGATCCACAGAACATTCCATGAAGGCTTTATGTACATTCCACCACAAGTTCTGACTCACTCAGCCTTATATGGTCCACAACTATTACTCCAGAACGTTTTCCACCTTCAAACATTTCCATATGCATCATGCTGCATTGCAAGTTATCAATACATATCTTCAATATGCTACAGGACTACACTGATGGGTGTGATACAGCCCTCAGATGATATCAGGTGCTGTGAATTAAAGTCAAAAAAGTTAAAAACTAACGTGCACGTAAAGGAGATGTTTAAGCCCATCAGGTATCTCTTGAGGCTGAGAGGAGACCCAGAATCAAGCAATAGCATAAATACAGTCTGAAGCTTACCCTGAGCAGCACTACCATAATCCAGTTTGCCTGGGAGCCAAGAAGCAAAAACGTGCCCATTGAGCAGAACAGATACAGCATAGAGCGTTTCTTAAAACCCAAATTAGAAAACCCAGACAAACAAAAATACTCAACAAAACATCCACCAAAAAACCCAAACAAAACCCACAACTACTAAAAACCACCCAAACACCCCACTCAAGAGAGAAACAGAGACATCGTCTTGCTCTTTTGAAAGGCTGTGTTCATTAGTCTTGCTCAGGACATCCCAGCCAGGATGGTCAAGTTATAAAAAAAAACCTCAGTACCTTACCCTAATTTTTCGATTGATGATGATGAGGGATAAGCATTGTATACTTACCGTATGGTTATTATATGTGCCAGGGAAGTACTGTGTCTAGTTTCAGTTTTTCCTGCATCAGTCTGAGAAGATTCAAACCAACATCTTTCAGCAGTTATTTTCTTATCTTTGATGTTATTAGTGATGAAGTTTTAAACTATCAATCACTTTATAGAATACACTTCTGATCTACTTCTACAGCAGCTCTTTTGTATGTATGTCCTGCTGTCCAACTATATGCATGGTATCCAGCTTTTAATTTTTAAACGTATTCAACAGAAGAGCATTTGTGTGTTTTCATAAACTTACTTGTGTTTTTACTCTTTTTCTTGTTTTCAATTTCTGACTTCCTAGATAATTTCAGAAAGGATAACTCTTTTTCCAGCATTTACTACTGAAAAACGCATGCTTTACCAAAACCTTAAATTGAGTAAAACATTTATTGCTTTTTGGTGAAATTCCCCAATGGGAAGGTGCCATGCTTTGGCAGCGTAATGGAAAAAAACATGGATCTCTGCAGAAAATTCTCAGGTGCCAGGGAAGAAGTAGCTATCAGTAGGAGGATGCAACACAGAAAGCAGTTGCCCAGTTGAAAGGCCGGAGATACTCAGCTGCTGCCTTCTTAAGCACCAAAGACAGCCAGATTCTTTCATTTTGTGTACATAATTGACATTGACCATCAGTTGAACCTATGGATGATAAAGAAAAAAGAATCATCAACAACTGCTGAAAAGATTGCTATATTTTCTTTCTTCCTGTTTTCTTGAGTGTGCAGAGGGACATATGTAACTCTGCCATGATTCCAAGTGATGCATTAGCTAAGAATTATTAGCAAAATTCAGCCTCCATCATAGCACTGGTTTCATATTAGGGAAAAAAAGAAAAATAAAAATCCTACTACTGATTTTACCTTTTTAAACCTGATTCAAAATGTATATAGAAGATTAAAGAGGTAATTTTTTAAGCATTGAATGAGTTGGGGGAGTGGGGGTGGGGTTGCTAAGTAATTTTTTTAAGGAATAAAGATCTGTATTAAAATTAATAACATACTGTATCAGGTCAGAGTTTCTTCTTGATAGGAAAGTCTCACTTTACTAGGGAGAGAAAGGGAAGATTAAAAAAAAAAAAATCAGCTCTACCCTAGGTAGCCCTAAGCAGTTCATGATTTTATCTTGTGTTTAATACTCAGTCCATATATTTGCACTGTTGATTTATTTCACTAGGAGAATTTGGTTAAGTAGGAATATAGACTGTCTAACTTTTACTAAGTACTTCAAGCTATGCTTATAAGCAACTGAACCCTGTGAAGCTGGCAGAAGATGAAAAATCTTACAGGTTTGTTTTCTGTTTAATGAACTGTAAGCAATACAAATATTAAACAGACTATGCATCTTAAATATATTATGAACAAAGATTCAGAACACTGAAAAGAAAACCAGACAAAACAGCAATGGCTTTGAATATAACATAAGGGCTTGTTTGTTTTCTCCACATAAAATGTTTTCTTTAAATCAGACAAGGAAAAATATAAGGCATGATGAAATTCTTAAGTAACAAATAAAAGTAAATCTCGGTGATGTTCTAAGAGATCTTTTATTTATATTATCTTGCTACATAAAAAGAATACCTTATAGGTATTTTTATAGGTCATTGTGTGAGCAGACTAACACAAAACATAAACCAATTAGAAAGCACACGTCTTTCAGAGAAGAACTCAGAAGAGGAAAAAAATTTAGCTTTCTCTAGAAAACCTTGAAATCATCTACTAAATATTAATTCCTAGAAATTACAAGTAGTGACATCTTCTGTAGAGATTTACTGTGGCATTAATCTATATGAAACTGAAGTTAAAAAAATAATTACAAAAAAAGTCAAATTAGTATTACAGATGTAGCAAGTCTCCAACAGAGGCAGAGATTTTAATGTGTTAGGAGTAGCCATAGCTTTAGGCTCCTCTGACCCTTTTTGATTTTAAGTTTCTTTTACTACCAGTTATTATATCACCTGGGTTGGAAAATGTTCTTGTGTAGGCAGTAGGCAGAATGCTGATGATGTAATTCATGATTATGTAGATGGAAGTTGTAATTGCTGACTTTTAAAAATGACACTAGCTGATTCCCCCATGACCTCTTCGAGTCAGTGGAAGCTGCTGAAGGAGATATCTTCATGGTTAGAGTAATTAGCAAGCTCAGGGATAGGAATCTCTCTGGAGAGTTATGTTCCTTTTATATTGTGCTATTTCTACTGTAAGTTTTAATGCAACTAATAACTCCTTTTTTACACATCATGATGTATCAGCTATTATATTCCTATGAGGAGACAGAAAGAGAGCAGGAAAAATAAAACAAAGCAAGTGGACTGGAAAGCATGTGCCTCCATTACCTAGTGAGACTAAGTCTTCCATTGCTATGTCCAGGTAGAGAGTTTTAGTGAGTTTACATCTGCAACTCCCAGCCTGGCATCAAACCAAGTCAATAAATCAGCTAGTTAGTAGAATACTGTATTTTTTTTGGTGTTCTCCATAATCCACAAGTTAAGAGTACCCTGCAATGAGGAAAGGAAAACAGTCAGTGGTAAAAATAAAATGGATAAAAGCCCCATTTGGAGGAATAATAATAAAAAAAAATACCATGGACCTTTCAAGAGACTTTTTCTACTACGATACATCTTCCGGTATGGCACTGGCTCCATATTATAATCATCCTCAATTTGTATTTCTTTGTGGAGTAGCTAGTAGTGACTGAACCAAAAGTTAGTTAACAGAAATGTAAGCCTTTCTCAGGCAATATTAGGGTGATGTATTCCCAATAATGAATTAATCCTATGCTAGAGGTAACCTGTAGCAGTAAAATAAATACAGGTGGACTGAGACCCCATTTATCTCATACTCTTGGAATAACTTTTTCTTTCCACAAGAAATACTTTTCTAAAGGATAGTTTCATGATCTTTTTATGAAGACAGCGTATGAGGTCAAGTTCAGAGCAAAGTTATTTTTTTGGGTCATCTAATTCAGCCCCTTGTTATGATGAGCATATCATAAAACTCCTTTATTAAAAGAACTGTGGTCCATCAGATAAGACTGGTTGGGGATTTGTGTGTGTAGTTGGGTTTTCGTTTTTTTCTTTTTCTTTTTTTTTTTTTTATAAGGATCTCCCTATTCCTGTTTGGAAATCTCTTTCAGAAAGTCATTTGTGATTATTTGAAAAATCTCTAGTTTTCCAGTTAAATCTCAGTTTAGTACTTAATTATTCCTACCTGCTTTAATGCAAACACTTTCCTTAAATTCTCTCCCTAGTGGTTACTTTTTCTTCTTCTGAAAAATGTTCTTGATGCACTATTACTTGTATAGCCACACTCCTCCCTTAAATGCAACCCTGCACCCACCTGCTCCCCATCCCCCACAGCTAAAGTTCTTTCTTTTACAGAAGAGGTGTAACCCTCTACATCTGAGCATTCCCTGTGATGTTCATGAACTTTACTACATTTTGGTTATCTATCTACATAACCATCATTTTAATTCTTTATGTTGAATACCTAGATAGACATAGCATTGCCAAACTTGCATAGATCACTCTTCTTGTTTCAAAAGCATTTCTAGTTTGCAGTGACACAAGAAAGCTCCTCAGGATTCATAGTACTGCACGTACAAAAGGCCCGTGTTAATTCCGTAGGAAGTTCTGTGGCAGCACATGGGCTTTTTGAATAAGAGGTCACAATAAGAGTACAGAAGACTGGTGTGGCTGAGGTCAGCCAGTGACAATAGTTTCCACTAGTAGCAGCCCACTCCCTTTTTCTTGTAATGTGTCCAGCCTATTCAAATAGAGGAACTTGTATCCAGAAGGACACATTTAATATTCTTTTAGGTACAATGGTTGACCGCTGCTAACTATAGAGTTCAACAGATTCCCATAGAGCTGCTGACTTATGTAGGTAATAGGGACAACCTTAAGAGGAAGTATGCCAAGGCACCTGTAGAAAATTCTTACAATCTTAATTTTCTTACAGTGACCTTTATTTTTAAATGAGGAAAAAGAACTCAAAAAAATGACTCAGCATGAGAGTCTGCCATTAACTACAGAAACAGATGAAGAGTACAGTATCTCAGATACTAATAGATGTTAGACACCAGGTAGTTCAGATGGTGTTAGTGACAAATTCCAGATCTTTCTCCCATCTGTATGGCAGTCACAGAAATCCAGTTTTGAGGTTGCACCACAGATTTTCTATTCCCACAAAACAGAGCCCAAAATTGCCTCAAGACGTGATAGAATAAGGGATAAGGAAAGAGAATTTTGCGTTTGTGTTGTATAGGTCCTAAGAAGCAAATTATCTTTCTTTTCCTTCTTACTCTGTTTTTAAAAGAAATCTATTTATAAGTCAGACACTTTGAAATTAAAGGGAGAACTCTGAGAGAGCTATAAGGAGTTCTTAGGGCAAACACCAGAATTTTTAACACAAACTCCTTAGAAGGCTTCCCCTCCTCCCACCCGCTCGCCCTCCCCTCATAAGTGCCTAAGGTAGATAGCACAGTAATCATTTGGAGGACAATGTTCCCACAAGTTAAAACCTGCAAATAATCACTTCTACTTGAAATATTTAAGACAGAGCAAATGCAAACTACACCAGCAGAAAGCTTAAAGCCACTGAGGGATTTTTTGTTTTTTCTGGGTCTACCCAGACTAGACAGTGAATAAAAAACTAACAGCTGGCATCACACAGCCTTTTGAGTTCCCATTGTGCTCACAGTCAGAAAGCACATAGATGGAAGACACATTCTGCTGGAAAATTAATCAAACAAAAAACCTGTGGTCTCAAATATATGGGTAAACATGTCCTCATGGGGAAACAGCCACAAGAATAAGGGAATAACCAGAAGATGGGGAATGTGTAGATAAAGTATGGTCATAGAAAACCTGCCATCTTAAGAATTATGTGAAGATTCTTATCAGCATCTCTTTTCAAAATTTCCTTCTATCTTCATGGCACAAACAGGATTCCACAGATGTTTGTGGGCTAAATCTAGCACAAACTAACGGGACTGAACACCTTTAATTTGATGCCTCCAGCATATATATGCTATCCTAAGAATCTAGAGACCTTTAGCTAGTGTAATGCAGAGTGGCTCCACTGAAACTAATAGTGCTTGACACACTCACTGAAGAGTTTGCCTTCTCTGTATAATAGCCTGAAATAGAAGTTAAGGTTATGTACCTACTGCCCGTATCATGCACACATCTTGATGAAAAAAATACTGGGTTATGTTAGTAACACCTAAACTGCAGGCTGTTAGCACTTACTACTGTTCATGGCCACGATAATGTAGATAGCCAAGATGCAAATGGAAGTAGTTTTACTGTACTTGATTACACTTATTTTTACGTTTGGTCTGATACATTAGAGAACGTGAACCTATCAGATGATTCAAGATGATAATTTATATCCATGTGTGCTGACAGAGAATTTAGATTAAAAAAATATTGTCATAACAATGGCTAGAAGTTAAGTAGTTTCATAACACATTTCGAAAAATATATCAAAGAAAACAAACCTTAAAGCACACCAATGAAGAGCTTTTTCGACACTAGCCTGTTTCTCATATGGACCTAAATGAACACTAAAAGTTAAAGTTGTTCATTGTCTCCAGAGAATCATGATGACTTAAGCTTCTGTGGTGGCAAATGCAAAATATACTGCTTAGATTTTTAATTCAATACAGCTGTCTAGAATTATGTCAGAAATTACAGTGGAGATAACTTTGGGCATCATATTATTTGTTGCATCATTGTCCTGACACTACTTCAAGGTCTTCTGTGAGAGAGCAGTGAAAAATAAAGTGTCAAGGATATTGCTAGTAACCTCAGACTTTTTTACTAGTCTTCCTTATACTCTCACACCATCTGCACAAAAATCCCTTTCTCCAACAAGCACTCAAAAAACAACAAAAAAAGGAACAGAATAAGTCAGTCCATAAAATTTTTGCTAGAACAGTTTCCTTTGAAAAATATAAGGTGCATTCTTACATGTACCTACCATCAGTCACACAGGTTCATATACTCTAATGCAATTATATTATTTTTAGTTATCAGAGATACATTAAAAAATACATAATATTAACCAATCATTTTTAATCTCCTCTCTGCTTGTACACACTGTGCATAGCCACAAAAAAACCCCAAACCAATACAAACCAACAAGTAAAACAGAACTTAAATTACAGAAAAGTCAGCAGTAAAATGTTTGTTTAATGAAATAAAGGTAAACAGCATCCACTTCTCTACCCCTACCTACACAGCTCCTGATCTCATCACATAAGTTTAATATATCAGACAGTCACTATTTGCCCTGTGTAAATCCATACATACAACCTCACTGTCCCTGAATATGACCAATTGGGTGTTAACTGCAAGTTCTGCCAACAGACTCAGAGAAATCAAGGTAACAAGTCGTGTTCAGGACACCAACAGCAAGAAAAAAAGACCAGTGTGACCTGTAATATGTTTATGAGCCAGCCAGGAGACAGGACCAGAACCGGGAAGAAAAGACTGCCTACAGTGTAGGTCCAGGTTACGCACAGTCAGTGAATCAAGACAGCAGGGAAGAGAACCGAAGACAGACTCCTCCTTATGGCATAACTCAGAGCAAGACAGAGCTTCCGCACCTGAGAGCAGAATGTGAGTGGAGTGTCACAGGTGAGGATGGTCAGAGCAATTAAAGCTTATTGGTGCACTCAGAGCCCTGAGAATTGATCAACTGCCTCATTAAGCTGCAATTTTCTTAGCCTTCTTTTTACTGTCAGAAGCACTCTTGTTGACCTTCTTGCCCGTTGCTTATAGAAGCACTCTTGTGTGTCTCTCTTGTTTCAACTCCACCTGAGCTATGGTTTTCCTAATCCTTCCATGCACTGTCAAAGTGCACATAATTACCATAGGTAGTCTGTCGCCTCTTGCAACTTTTATGTACTTCCTTCCCATATAGGAGTTGCCTGCTCATCCATGCCAGCCTTCTGCCACATGAGTAGACTGGAACCAACCATGCTTGTGGTTTTTGGAGGCTGTCCTAGAAGATTAGCTAGGTTTTCTCTGCCCTCAAGGACCCTGCCAAGAAGAGCCCTCAGAAAGCTGAATCCTGTCCCACTGAAGTCCAGGGCTGTGACTCTATGATTTGTTTTCCTAACTCTTCTCAGGAATTTTCACAGCCACTGCGACCAAGATTGTTTTTGACCGTTGTATCTTTGACAAGCTCTTCCTTGTTTGTGACTAACAAATCCAGCAGAATATCTCCTCTTCTTGACTCATTGGCCACCCAGGTTCAGAAATTGTCCTCAATACACTCTTGAAGCCTGCTGGATTGCTATCACTCACTTTTTCCTCTTCATGCATACCTGTTTCAGATTCTGCTAGCTCTAATGCCTGCCAAGGCGAGTGTTCTTGTCCCTCCCTGCTAGTTTCCTAGGGCATTGTGACTGTTATACGCTGCAGCTCTGCCTTTCTCCTGGTACCAGTAGCCATACATTTCTGGAATTCCTCATTATGGTAGCCCATCCAGTCCTACTCTGAGCACAGTCACTATCTGAACTTCCTTCTATCTACTATAGGTCTTAGGCTCTTGTTTCTGCAATGCCTCTTGGAAGACTGTCAGTATTCTGTTCTGCCCTGATATTATGCAGTCTTCTCATCTCCTCTCACATCTCCTTCACCTGATGATTCAGTGTATCAATGACAGCCCACCTGCCAAAGGTAAAGACATACTCAGCCCAACCATAGGGAAAGGCACCAGGCACTACCTGCAGATGAAGACTGCATATTCTCCGCAGACCTCCCTCGAGGTCAAGGCTTCAGATGTCACTGAAACAGCTGGTGCTGGAGACTGTACCCTGTGGCAAACTGGCACCATTGATGAGCAGGTTCAAGGAGTTTTCAGGAGATTTTCTACACTCCTTTGCAGTAATAGCTATAGCAACAGCCATTTGGAAACAAGAAGTGTAGGCAACCCCAAAATACAAGAACTGCCAACACCAGCTGACTATCAGAGCTCATAGAAGCAAAAGCTTCTAGAAGCCAACCCTCATCTGCAGCAACAAGCTGCCAGAAGTTCCCCCAAGGAAGACGATCCCTGCAGAAGAACTATACAGACAAAATTCCCTTAAGAAGCAGCCTGGAAACTACTGTGACAACTGATCTGTATCTGCTAGCTGATTCTCTTAGTTGCACTAAAGCACAGGCAAAGTGAGAACTAGTTGTTAGTACATGGGTGTTGTGCATGCATTAGAACTTAAGGAGCTTTCTGAGAGCCAATTACAGTCAAGTCTTGTATGTTGGATAGGGTAAGATATTCTTAAGGTCTCTGAAGGGATTTGCTCAAAACTCGGAGAGCTCTTCATAGAAAGATGTCAACCAGAAGCGAAATTGCAAGAGAAGAGTCCTCTAAGAAAAAGATGCAGGCAAAGCTCTGGGCAGTCTCGGGGCCTGTCACAACCAGATCATTGGAGCTTGGAGAACTTGCGTCCCTTACAAGAAGACTCTCTACCAGTCCCACTACTAGGAAATTCTGAAAGTCCATGAGAAAGATTTTTGCAGCATCCATGCAGGTGGTCCTGTCAGGTTTTCAATCACCTGCAGCAACTAGCTCTGGCAGCTATTAAGCATAACACGTAGTAAACAAAATCAGAAATTAACTGCCTACTCTTCTACATGGAGAAACAGCCACTGGCCATGTTTGTATTAGTGAGCCCAAATGAAACAGATCTAAGGAGCAAAACAGGTGTGCTGACAATAAGACATCAAAACTACTTGTGCTTCAAGAGGTTTTATTTCAGCTCTATTCTGGTTTGATGAACTGCATGCCTATTAGCAGCTAGAACATACTAGGCACACTCCTGAAGTGTGTCTGCTGCCATGACTTCTGAAAGACGATTCGTGCTTTCATGCCCTTGGAGACTGAACAGTGAACAACAACACGAACTTTCTTCAGTAGAGAGGAGATTTGTTTCAAAAAATTCAAACTCAAATGCTCACATTCTTCAGAAATGCAAAAGATTATCCTGCTTTCAATCCACCTAAATCTATAACCTTTTCATTGTTTGGACTCCTTGGATGATAACGTTGGCCTCTTCCCAACAATATGTAGTTTCTAGATAAATTCTTCGTCCTTCCCAAGCTGGCTTCAGACTCTTTGTAGCATACTGTTATGGTTTGTTACCTCAACTCTGCCCATCAGCCAAAGCAGACTGGTTACAAGTGTGACCTTGGAGCAAACCCAGACACCCATGTAGGATATTGCTGAATGTGACATACATAATGTGTTCTGGCTAACACTGATCTTGCCATCAATCATTCCTTTTCAAATAGTCCCAAAAATTAATGATAGGCAACTTTTGCTCCCTAAGCATGTCCTCCCAATGACAAACAAAATCTTTCAGGGTTCAGTGCTATCGCAACTCTTACTTCAGATATGCACACGTAAAGTTTTGAAACTAAGATACATGGTTTGCAGTATAGCTCCTTATATATTTCCAGCCACTGAGGATACCATTAAGCATATCAGAGAGATGGGTTTGGAAGGAAACTGGGAGTGAAACCCAGGGAACGCAAGAGAAATGCAAGACATAATATTGTTTATTTTTAAATTCTGGTGAGCTTAAACTCTTCACTTAATCCTCTTAATAAAGAACAGGAATCTAACAACAATTGTGTTCTACTACTAAGACCTCTCTCTCGCTGGGACTTCACAAGAAATTATCAAATTATGTGCCGTTGATATACGATTCCAGATACATTTTGGGTAAAACTAATCAAACTGAGAAAATACAAGAAATGACAGAAATTTGTAGTGTTTATAATATACATTTTCCTATAACAATAAACAACCTCTCGAATGATTACACACTATGTATTGCCTAACTGTATATTTGTTAGCTGAAAGGATTTTAAAACCACAGAATATTTCTTTTTTTGAAATTCTGACAATTTGATCTCTTCAGGAGCAGAAACAAACAAGTACACGATACCAGTCTTCTACCACTACACAGGTTCCTAGTATCTGTCAAATCCTTTTCAAGGATTTTGATTACCATGTGTCGCGACACGTAACGGAGCTCGTAGCCGGAGCTGGGATGAATCACTCCCAATACCAATGTGGTGTGCAGTGAGACCCGTTTATTGTTTACATTACATCCCAATTTATAGACTCTTGTCCACTCGACTAACTACATGGTGATTGGATAGTGACTCTGTTACACAGACAGCACACAGCTCTTAAAGCACTATAATTGGTTAAGAGGGATTAGATCCCACGTGGTGGATGTTGTGGTTAAAGCTACCAAAACAAGGCCAGTATAGATAGCATTTCCCACATGATAACACTGCAGCTGGTTTCGGCTACTAAGTTTCCCAGAGAGAGAGTAGCATATTTTCATAGTTCCAATTTCTGCTAGAAAAATACACCAACACCATGCATTGACTGTGTTAATTCTGAGAACTCCTTCTCTTTCTTTGTCACCCAGCTTTGTCAAGATGGTTAACTGGTATTCTGTGTCATTAAAATGCTTCTGCTTTAGAAATAACTTGTATTTTCAGTCCTTGAACAGTACTTAGCTACTACAATGACACATCCAATATAAATATTTCAGGCATAAATGACAGATGCCAGAGCTTGATGTGTGTTTTCTATGAAAGTCATGTTACAGTGTTCCTTTTGAGTTAAAATATTGCTGTAGCCAGTGAGTCCTTGTCAAATCAGTTTTTTTTTTAAAGCAACACCAGAAAGGTCTTGAATTAATGAAATAATCTTGTTCAAACATGGTAGATATTCTTAGCCTTGTTTTCCATCTGCCCCACAGAAAACTTCAGTCTTTAAGGTCCCCATTAATGACTAACTTCCCACCACCTGCCTGGCCAACAAATATCTTGTCTAATACAACATTACACCATTTCAGAGAATCTTTCCAAGAAAATATTTTCAACTTTTGTAAACTTATAGTTTAGATAATATGATGGAAAGTGTCAAATGCAAAGACCAGATAATAAAAGGATTGTTGCTGTTACTTGTAGACATAATAACAAAAGAGTCTGGAGGATAACTGAACACCCTTTTAAATATTAACACCAACTAAGGAGTTTCAACTGTTTCCCAGCATTTTTCTAGTTGGATTCTTTTCTGTTGTTTAAAGTCTCGCATTTTGCTTTTGTTTTTCCCTTGACACTGCACCATGATATTGCCTCTTTCAAAATTGCAGACAAAGTGAGACAGATGTCTTGAATGTGTAAATACCAAGAGAATTTTTTTATCAAGACACTGTGGCCATGTGTAGCTCTCGGGACTTTCTCCTAGCTCTGTTGTGGAAGATCTGTTAATAATTTGCATAACAAGTAGTGAAAATCAGATACAAACTGCTACAGCTATTCAGACATATTTGAGAAAAACACTGGGAGATGAAGCCGAAACAACACTATTGAATCAGCAGGTCTCCTACTTAGCACAAGCTAACAGAAAGTTTTCTGGAGAGTGCAATACCTTTTCGTGCTGTCCTAAGGTGAAAAATAAGGCATTATAAATGGTAAAGAAGAACATCTGTTTCTTTCTATATCATTTTACTTTATGTTATGTTATTTTTTCCTCTTTTTCATTTTATTGGACGGAGGTTAGTTTTCCTTTTGTTTGACAGAAAATGCCAGAACTTATCAATAAAATATCTTTTTGTTAAACAGAACTTTCTTTTACACCTTAATTACATTCAAAAAACTTTTCTCTGCTCTTCTTGTATACATTATAAGTTTGAGCATATTGCTTACAATGTAATCAAATGTAATAAAATACGTGGTTATTATCAGTAAGGCAATGAATGGGAAAGAATGTATTACTATTTTCTTAATCATTGTGCAGTTCAGATGTTATCATTAACCAAAGGAACCTAGCTTGAGTGGTTCTGTAATAACATTTGAACCCTAGTATTGATTTGTAATACGTAATCTATCACTTTTCTCACTTTGATTCACACAGGTAGGAAGAAATTAGTTTATTTTAAGAAGCTTTGGATTTCAAAAATATAAGCTGTAAAATCTTTTCTTTCCTCAACTATAGACCAAAAATAATATTTAATATCAATGGAGCAGTAGGCTACTTTATGCCAACATGCATGCATTGACTTTATCTCATTAGGAGAGAGAACTGTTATTTTGTATTACTGATTTTTAGGTTCTCTTGGCCTGATACTTATTGGCCTAATACTGTCTTATTCCTCGTATTATTTAGATTCAAAAAAAGCCCGTACTCTGTGCTCTGGTACAAGCCAACTTACCCACTAATCATCAGTCACCTTGTGATACTGTTAGTGAGATGAAAAATACAGAATTTAAAAGAAGAAAGATTATATCTACCTCATCCATACACACAATTCAGAAAAATTTTCATTTTTTATAGAGTTCAGATGACATTTTGCAAAATTTTTTTTCTTGAACTAATTTTCTTGCCATCCTTTATAATTTCCTCCCGCTCATGATGGTAATATATATCCCTGAGGAAACTAACAAGGCTACTGCCAATGCTAGTTGTTACATTGTCACCATCAAGTGCTCCATAGATTTTAAGGTTTTTTTACTCTAAATTAAGAAAACGGGTAAGATTTAGAATCTTGGTGTCAGTCATTTAACTTTAGTCTCTCCATCATTTATGTGGTAACTACTGTGTTACCCAATTTATTCAAATCAGGAATGAAAACTGTGATTGGCAGTATAAAAGACTAAGAATCTTCCCTAAAAAGTAGACATTTAAATTTATCTTTGATGCCAAGAGAGGATCCAGAGAAATAGTGTGGAAGAAACATAAGGAGTCAAGGTGTGGGCCATGAAAGTAAAACTTCTGCATTACTTTAAATACGCTGTTGACATGAAAGTAGCTGGTTAAGACTTCTTGAATTAGCTATGTATGAATCTGTAAGACATGAGGAATAGAGCAATTCAGTATACCTCAGTCACTTTAGATGTTTTTGTTTGACATTTTAATCTTCTCAGGAAAAAAAAGCATTTAATTAAATGTGAGGTACACAAAACAGCAGGTGAACAGTGGGATGATGAGACTGGCCTTGTGTAATGAAATCGAAAAAAAGTGAAATATAAGAAGGGGTTAGGGGAGAAGGCTGAGAAACAGGAACGTAATAATGTTTAATTATGTGATATACGGAAGACCAAGGATAAAAATGTTCTGTTAAAGACTAAGGAGATGGTGGCAAGACTCAATGAGACAAAAAACTACAAAACACGTAGTTTGAAATTTGGAGTCAACCTCCAAAGCTTTTTTGAATTCAGGTCCACTGATACCAGCTTGGAATTCCTTTAAGAGGAAGAAGACTCTTACACTCTTTGTCTTCAGGCAATTCTTTGCCTTCTTTATGCCGTTGAAAGATTGACAGAATGGATAAAGGTATTGTTCGTTTTTCAATTATGCATCAATGCCATTGACCTAACATGTCTGCTCTGAAGAGCTATTTTGTGCTCCTTTGTGCTGTATCTGTAGGTTGTGTTGCAGGTTGTCACTACGGCACACTTATATTCTGTACAGCACTCTGCGTTCCTCACCCTACTGCTATCTGGCTGACAACTTTATTGTAAAACATCAACAGAAAAGATGTAGTTGCATATTTTTGGCTCCCCAGACAGGTCACATTATCTTAGGCTGCAAAATAATTACATGACATTCTTTGCTTTCCAAACTCAGGATTATCTGGCCTGTGCCTATGGCACTAACACTACATCTGCTGGTGATACGCATGACAGCAAGAACAAAGGCTGATTTGCAGTCTCAGAAGCTATCAAAACTACGAGCACTGAAAACACAATAATTATATTAATTGGACAATGCCTTTACAGCACAAGCTGTAGCTTTGCCTTAGCATTTATCAACATATTTGCTTTGTCATATATTACGAAAAGTCAGAAAGTGCTCCTTAGTCTCTTGGCTTCTCAGTAAATACACTCAGAGGCAGTCTGAGATGGTCAAAAGCTTTCCAATGGAATATTTTCTTGTCAGAAGACAGCATTTCACCAAAATAAAAACTTTCTCCAAGAATGTACTGGTTCTGACAAATTTAATTCAGTAAAAGCATTCTTGTCTTTTGGTATTATAATGAAGCGTTAAGACTTTTGTTTTAATATAATTTCAGTTTGGTAGCATTTCTTCTAAAGAAAACATATAATAATAATAATAATAATTTAAAAATCAGTTTTATTGAAATGGAATGTTTGGATTGAATTAGATTTATCTTTTCTAAGAATCATGGTGAAATAAGTTCAGAAATTACAGAATTTTCCATTCCATAGACTTTCTAATTCTGGCATATTCCTGCAAATATGAGGTAAAAAAAATACCTCATCCCACTATTCAGAAACAGATAAATAGTTCTAAGAAGGACTTTCACAATGCCTTTCTCCAGAAAATTGATGACATTTATAAACTGATGTTTCTACTAAACCTTTCTAGAACTCATAGCAGATCCTAAAGTTATATAAATCAGAAAAGTCCGCTGTGACCACTGCAGGCAGTGCTTAATGCAATTAATCATCCTGAATGGTCACGCTTTTCAGGTGTACTTCATGATGGACACCTAGACCATGTTTTATAAAGTTAGAATTAAAATAACTTACCATTGTCATTCTATTTACTGTTCTGCTCTGTAGTGTGAATTTTTGGCAAGTTACTTAATCATCCTCTGTCTGGTCCCCTTCTGTAAAAATGGAAATAATATTTTACAACTTTCATTCAATGTGAAATTAGACCTACTCCTGCACTATACAGATATTGGTAGACTGTGTAGAACAAACTGGAAACAGCAACATGAACATGTACCGCATGGTTCCAGGGGCCATTAGTTCTGCAGAGTGGACAAAAATCTTCTAGCATGTGTCTGTGGAGAACCTTTTATAAATTATTTATTTGTCGGTCCTACAAAATATGATAGAATATAAACAAAAATAAATAACAACTTTCTGCTTTTAGTCTTGGGGTACTTTACTGTAGTTCTTATATGGCTGAGATTACATATCTCAAATTTCTAATTGGTACCTCTTAATGATACAGGATTTTTAACTAACTACATGCTTTGTTATATCCTTCATTATTTAAAATTTTGGACAGTGAGAAAGTTTCTATCTTCACACCTCTGCAGTGAGCTAGTTTTTCAACCTTTTCTTCTTTTTTAAGTCTGCAAATTAAAATAGTGATGGTACAGACACTGTATTGCAAATTCAAACCTGATGCACACTGTCTTGTTTTGAAAATTGCTTTCCATGTACCCATGAAAGCTAGTCCATGAACCCTTGAAGATGGCAGAGTGAAAACTATTGACAGAGGAATGAATTAGATTTGTTGTAGAATTAAAACTTGTAAGGGAAAAAAGACCTTTACAAACTCAATAGTTAACAAATTCCTCTGTATTGAAGGATTCCTTTATACAGAGCAAGGTTGGCAAGACCTTCAATGACATACCTGAGAGGAGCTGGAAAAAGACAGTTACTACTATGCAATTACCCTGTAAAACAAGGTGTCTGAACAATATAGATTATTTCTGTAATTTACTGATTATCGTTAAATTTGTCGTTACAACACATTGTTCGAATTTCACCTAGTCTATCCCCGTCAGGTGGGCAAAGGACACTTACTTTATCCTAGGAATTATCAAATTAGTATTCTTAGCTAATTAATTAAATCAAATGTATAATGGAATGTTACAAAGACTAGACTTTGAAGCTCTCCTTGTTGGCTGTATCTCTGATTAAATGAAGTGTGTTGTTCACAACTCTGCAGGAATTAAAAAAAAAAAAAAGGAATAAGTACATTAAGTATAGGTTGGACTACAACACTGTTGGTTGACAAGGGAAACAAATGCATGCCAACTGTTGGAATTGTCTATATGTAGTCTGAAATGCTCAGCAGCAGAGCATCTACATTTCTGACATTCATTAACACAGATTACCTTGTGGTATATCAGAAAAGCCTGTAGCAACATGCCATATAATAATTGCCTAGGATATAACGCTACAGATCCTGAAGTGCTTCCCAAGAGCCTACCAACTGCACAGCAGAAAGCCAACAGTCTGTGTGCAACACATACGCATGTGGCCTGTTAGTGAACGAGACTCCTTAACAGTCAGGAGGAAAATGACAGTCTCCATTAGACCATTACACAGATACTGGGCATCTTCCTTGCTCTCCAGAGCAATAGGAGCTTCTCACCAACTCTGAAGTTACATGACCAAAGAGATATAATTGGCCCACAAAGACAGACCTGGGACTCCAGTGTGTTTCTTTACTAACATTTTTTAATGGAGAAAAAACATTTTGTTCCTAGGAAGTATTGACGTTGTGGAAAGAAATAAAAAAAAGCATTAAAACATATTATTTGAAAGATTATTTCAAAATAAAATCCTTCAGCCTGAATCTGCTCTTCCATTGACATACTTATACAAACTAAATTCACACTATCCTAAATTGTCTTAATAGCTGCATGGACCATAACTCTGCAGTCTTCCTTACCCTTTGATTTTTTAACTAGCTTTTCTTCTACACAAGCATATTGAACTTGTAAGAGTAGCAGCTTTGTATTAGAGTTTAATTATATACGTTCTATTACATGTGTTAAATTGTAAAAAACCTGATTTGGTAATAATTCAGGAGAAAAAAGATACACACTAAATAAAGTATACAATATATACATTATATTGTATATATGCATTTCAGTTAGTGATGAAACAAGAGTAACTCACTGGGAAGTTAAGAGAAGAAGTGATTTTAATTATGCTCATTGTTATTACAGCATTCAATAGATTTATAACATAAAACCAAAATAAATGTTGCTTTCTATAGGTATATATCATGTGTTGTCATATACATATATATATGAAAATTATTGTCTTGCTAAAATAACCCATAGGGCAGTATGAGTACCAGTTGTATCGTGTACATTTTTCACTGCACAATCTAACAATGAAAAAAGTCCTGAGGGATAATTTCAGCCTGGACATATCAGAAGGATCAGGTTCAGGGTTTGATTTTCTGGAATCATAAAGATTGATCTATGGTAGTCCAGTTTTTGACAGAATAAGCCCTGAAAATTCAGTGGATTTCACCAAAGGCTGAGTTACCTTTCTAATTAGGTTACTCACTAAATCTTTACTGAAATCCACTACTCGCTAAAGCTTTAGTGAGTAGTTTTTGCCACAGAATGATAACTGTTTGTGTATGTAGGCTTAAATAGTATTATTTTCAGTCAGTGCATTACTTCCCTTCCTTTGCTGTAATTCCTCCTAAACTGTGCTTCAAAGTTTGAGAGGTGTCTTTACTCTCTAGAGTAAAAGGGAGGCAGGTCTGGAGTTCAATTTATTATTGTCTACCATAGCTACCTCTGCAGTGTGCAGTAAATTAATGCAAAGGATATATTAAGCTGGGTTAGCCCTGTGTGAGGCAGGTATATTCTGCTTCCTATACCCACTAATTCATTAAAAGGCAATGCTGTGAGT